>NW_004797335.1:227672-230650 GCF_000002075.1 Aplysia californica | reverse complement strand
GCAAAAGATGGAGGCAGAGAGGCGAGAAATTCATCTCATCCAATGTAGCCAGCAAGGACAAATGACCAGATGGGAAGAGCATGTAGTGGAAGGAAAAGTCGAGTGGAGTGACATCTGGAAGTGGAATACGTCAAGGCTAAGCTTTCTTCTCCGGTCTACGTATGATGTTCTGCCTTCACCGGTGAACCTTGTCAGATGAAAGGTACAGGAGGACAACAAGTGTAGATACGGTAAGCTAGGAACCATGAAGCATATTTTGTCAAACTGCAACCTGGCTCTTAACAGATACACCTGGGGGCACAATGAGGTGCTGAAAGTGCTCACGACAATGGCGACAAAACAGGTGGAAGAAGGAAAATACAGATACAGAAGCATGGACTCACCAAGATTGCGTTCGTTCCGCAAGGAAGCAAGGTTACCAAAAGAAAGAAAGCGAACGAAGCTATGGAAGACCAGAGCGGAGGCACATGGGAGGTGGCCGCTGACTTAAAGGGCTTTGAGAGATTCTTCCCCATTCCAACTACAAAAAAGCCAGACATTGTGTTATGGGAGGAAAAAGACAAAGAGGTGCACTTGGTAGAGCTCACGGTGCCCCACGAGGACAATATCTATGCCGCTCATGAACGGAAAGAAAACCGTGACGAGGCACTCGTCGAACAATGTGAGGAGGCAGGATGGAAGGCAACCCATTTTCCGGTAGAGGTAGGATGCAGAGGTTTTGTAGCAACAAGCGCCCGTAAGTGGATGAGAATGGCAAAACTTACTGCAAAGAAAAGCAACGAACTCACAAACTCCCTGCAGGAGACAGCAGAGAAAGCCAGTCACTGGATCTGGTTGAAGCGAGAGGACCCAGGCTGGAATGAATCCTAAAGTTGGCAGCAGAGGAAAACAGTCGAACTAACATGGAGACCTCACATCGGTGAGGGGGCTCGGTGCGTCAGAAAAGCTGTAGAGAGGAAGAGCCCAAAACTACGAGAAGATAGAAAGACGAGGCATGAAAGAGTCTTTGTTCACTTTATAAAAACGCTACTTGACCTAATTATTCATAAACGGTTTTTTTGTCATAAGACGGCAGGGAAGGTCATTCTGTACACTGCTTTTTCTTGAGATTTCCCGTAACGGGGACACGTGCCATGCCATCTGAGCAGTCGCTGTCTTTGCTCTTTTCTGATCCAAAATGTAAAAAGCTGGTCCTATTGGAGATGAATATCAAATTATGTGGTCTTGCCACTTAACGACATAACAGTGTGGAAATTAGCGTTAAACGTACGAGTACAATGGCATTTTGATATAGCACTGCCAGATATGACAGCAATAATAATGCTGTAAAGAGTCTGGAGACTTTTGCAAATTGAAATGTCGGTGTTTTTTAATAACTCCTTTCTTTCAGGAACTTGATATGTATGGAGAAATAATAAATTCAAAGTTAGATTCTTTGAAAGATTAAAACATGTGAAAAAAATAAAAGAATAAACAAACACACAATTAATCCCCCCCCCCCTCCCACACACATACAAATCTTCTTATCTAACAGGCTGACACTATTTCCCTCACCTGACATCATACCCCTCATTTAACATTTACGTAACTGAACAACATATTATCTCTCACCAGACACTATCCCTCCTCACTTAACAATATCTCCCTCATTTAACAATATCTCCCACACTTAACAATATCTCCCTCATTTAACAATATATCCCTCACTTAACAATATCTCCCTCATTTAACAATATCTCCCTCACTTAACAATATCTCCCTCATTTAACAATATCTCCCACGCTTAACAATATCTCCCTCATTTAACAATATATCCCTCACCTGACAATGTCTCCTTAACCTAACAATATCTCTTTCACCTGATAAAACCTAACAACACCTGACAACATTTCCTCACCTGGAAAAAAGCAACAACTCATCTCTTCCCCCTCACCTGACAACACCTGACATCTCTCTCACCTGACAACACCTGACATCTCTCTCACCTGACAACACCTGACATCTCTCTCACCTGACAACACCTGACAACACCTGACAACACCTGACATCCCCCTCACCTGACAACACCTGATACCTCCCTCACCTGACAACACCTGACACCTCTTTCATCTGACAACACCTGACACCTCTCTCACCTGACAACACCTGATATCTCTCTCACCTGACAACACATGATATCTCTCTCACCTGACAACACCTGACATCTCTCTCACCTGACAACATCTGACACCTCCATCACCCAACAACACCTGACACCTCTCTCACCTGACAACACCTGACGTCTTCCTCATCTGGCAACACCTGACATCTCCCTCACCTGACAACAGTACCATCTCATCTCTTCTCCCGCCCCCGTACATAACAAGATTGTTCAGTCCTGTCTTTGGGCAAATTTAAAAGTGTCCTCAAAATCCGGTGGCACCCTCTCCAAAAAAGAAGCCGTTTTGCGAACAGAACTACCCTACTTGTGTGAAAAATAATCAAAGTGAAACTAACAAGTTATTGAATTTATTAGAATCGAAATTTCGGGGAGATACCTTTTTTTAATGGTTACGCTGACAAAAAGCCTCTTTCGTCGTTTAATTTCATTTTACAATGAGAGGCGAGAGGTCGTTAAGTTTTTTTAAACCCAAAACTCCGCACTGGGCGAACCCAAACAGCTGATGAACAAAGGGGTGCTATTCCTACTCTTCTGCAGGAGAAACGAAAGAGAACTTCAAAACCTGACCATCATCATCAATAATTTATTTATAGAGGCACCAGCCATCCATGTCCTGGTGCTGTTTCAGCCAGACCTTCAAAACAGAGACTGCAGCGCCATCTGAAACAATGCGCGAACTTCTGCGGACACTCTTTTGGCTGAGTGAACAATCTTGTATGCACGATCTTTAACTACAGCAACAAGTCATCTCTTCCCCCTCACCTGTGTGCCCTTCGGGATGACATATCCGTCAATGTGGATGTCGTCACGTGCTACT
>NW_004797335.1:226244-227572 GCF_000002075.1 Aplysia californica | reverse complement strand
ACAACACCTGACATCTCTCTCACCTGACAACACCTGACATCTCTCTCACCTGACAACACCTGACATCTCTCTCACCTGACAACAGTACCATCTCATCTCTTCTCCCGCCCCCGTACATAACAAGATTGTTCAGTCCTGTCTTTGGGCAAATTTAAAAGTGTCCTCAAAATCCGGTGGCACCCTCTCCAAAAAAGAAGCCGTTTTGCGAACAGAACTACCCTACTTGTGTGAAAAATAATCAAAGTGAAACTAACAAGTTATTGAATTTATTAGAATCGAAATTTCGGGGAGATACCTTTTTTTAATGGTTACGCTGACAAAAAGCCTCTTTCGTCGTTTAATTTCATTTTACAATGAGAGGCGAGAGGTCGTTAAGTTTTTTTAAACCCAAAACTCCGCACTGGGCGAACCCAAACAGCTGATGAACAAAGGGGTGCTATTCCTACTCTTCTGCAGGAGAAACGAAAGAGAACTTCAAAACCTGACCATCATCATCAATAATTTATTTATAGAGGCACCAGCCATCCATGTCCTGGTGCTGTTTCAGCCAGACCTTCAAAACAGAGACTGCAGCGCCATCTGAAACAATGCGCGAACTTCTGCGGACACTCTTTTGGCTGAGTGAACAATCTTGTATGCACGATCTTTAACTACAGCAACAAGTCATCTCTTCCCCCTCACCTGTGTGCCCTTCGGGATGACATATCCGTCAATGTGGATGTCGTCACGTGCTACTCTCATGTTGCCCAGCGCCAATTGCGACACGTACCTGTGAGAGATTCACGAAAAATCCAACGGGAAAGCTATTAGATCTAGAACCGCGCATTTTAGAAACAAAAGTATCAAAGCTGTGCTGTGCACTTTTTAATGATGCCAATACAATATGATTGTCAATTACCAATACTAAAACAACCCTGCGAGTTAATTCTCCTGTGTTTCACCGGACTTGGTTGAGATATGGCTGTATTGTCATGTTGCAACTCATTACTTATCAGATTAATTTTGGCATACTCATTGCATAATTATGGCTTGATGAAGAAAAATCATCCAATGAAAGACGTAAAATGACGGTTTTGCAAACCAGTTTTATTTTCACAGCACACGAACACACCTCAGTCTTTGCTTTAAAAGACTCACTTTGGTTTTCGCACACTTAATTTTCTGGAAATGGCACCAAGTAATTTTTGTTAAGAAATATGTATCCACTGGATGATAATGACAATCAATTTGTATTGATATCGTTGAAACGTTCGCAGCTCTGATGCATTCCCATCCAACGAGCTTGCAAGCACACACACACACACACACACACACAGACACACACACAC
>NW_004797335.1:220139-222639 GCF_000002075.1 Aplysia californica | reverse complement strand
AATTTATCACGAAACTTTGCATGGCCCTTCTGCAAGCCAGCGACCAAACAAAAGTTTTTTTTTCTCAAAAATTGGTGACCCAGTTTTTAAAAAGTTTCTCTTTTGGGGCCTTATTTCAAAAACAGCTCTTTGAGGGCAAACACAGGATCACTAAAATAAATGATATGGCTTGCACGACGCTTATGTCATATTATATTCACACCAAAAACTACGAGAGAGAGAGAGAGAGAGAAAGAGAGAGAGAGAGAGAGAGAGAGAGAGAGAGAGAGAGAGAGAGGGGAGAGAGAGAGAGAGAGAGAGAAAGAGGGGAGAGAGAGAGAGAGAGAGAGAGAGAGAGAGAGAGAGAGAGAGAGAGAGAGAAGGAGCACAGAGGAAGGGGCAAAGGAGGAACCATAGTTTACAATGACGTTTATAATGGACATTTAAATTCTGAAGGTCATCCGATTTCTAGACCTGTATGCAAAAAATCTGAGAAGTTTAAAAAGAGAAATGTTATTTTATCTTGTTTTAACAGCGGTCAAACAAAAGCGAACAAGCTTCTACCAGCTTGCTTGCATCTGGCTCGACCGACGCTTATGTCATTTTATATTCACACCAAAAACTACGAGAGACAGAGAGAGAGAGAGAGAGAGAGAGAGAGAGAGAGAGAGAGAGAGAGAGAGATGGAGAGAGAGAGAGACAAAGAGAAGGAAAAGAACGAATGAGAGAAAAAGAGAGGGGGGTTTGGGGTGGCGTTAGAGAGAAGAGGAGAAGCCAGATTCACTTTTGCAAAGGGAGTGTATAATGTTTCAACTCCAAATCCAATATTCATCTCCAACAAGACCGAGTATGCATGCGGAAACCCTTAGAAAAGCTCCATAAACAACCAAATTTCATCCTAGGAGACCACGTTGGAGTTTCGAACAAGCGGCACCCATAACACAACCGGGCATGATGCCTACTGATAACACACCGTGCTACTTCAGTACTGTAGTCATCGAGTCCCAGCCCAAAGTATTGCAGTCCAGAGTGTGTGATACTTTAGCTCAAGTGTAATCTGTTTTCGCTAATATGTGATTCTTTTGGTGACGTGTGACTCTTTTGGTAATGTGTGACTGTTGGGAATGTGTGATTCTTTTGTCAATGTGTGGTTCTTTCGAAACTGTCAAATATTTTTCTAATGTGTGAATAATCTTTGGCTAATGCGTCTTTCGTTTGCCTAAACACAATAATTCGTTTGCCTGAGCTCAATTCGTGTGCTTGTGTGTAGTTGTTGACCTCAAGACTAATGTGCACTTATTAGTGGTCACGATAACAAAAAGAGCATGCACTACGCTTGTAATGAGAGCCCGCTGTCCAGTTCTCATCATGCTTATCCACCGAATGTCTCAATGACCTTGTACGTAGATTGCATTGCATGTCAACAAGAAGTGGAAGGGGAAATAATTGCCGCCAAAAAACACAGTAACTTGACATTGCGCGTTCCACGATTATTTTGAAAACAAAACAAAACTCGAAAACTCATGACACATATTACTGAGATCAGCCATACTTTTTGTTGTTTTGGTAAGAGTTTTGCGGCACTCACAGTTGCATAAGGTCATTTGAGCGCTAAGTCACACTTTGAAAACTACTACTTCGAATGTAGATGCGTTGTCCTGCTTTTGACACAGAAAGGATATACATGTACGAGCGTACATATTATATATTATAATAATATTATTAAAACAAAATGGTTGATTTTTTAAGAACTTGTAAAGTTTTGCTTTTTACTCAATCTCGGTTGAAATTTATAAAATTTATGTATCTCGAACGAGTATGCTGTTAAATTTAACTGCCTACGAAGAAATTTAACGTTCCCTCAAGGTAGCCAAAAACAGGCCAAGATCACTCACCTTAATGTCGTCAAAGAGAACTTTTTCTGCTTCCACCTTGCTTGCCCGCACCTCGTCACAAAGTTTCTTAAACTTCCCGAACCTTCGCAGTATGGGGAAGTTGGTGAGCGCTGTCAAGGTCTGCACGTCCAGCATCTCGTTAAGGGCGTTGTCATAGCGCTCTAGGATGTCCACCACTTCGTAGCTCACCTTCTCCACGTTCATGTCACCGTTTACCTGGGCACACACATCATTTATTGGGTAATTAATTCAAGTGGAATGGAGGTCAGCGGGGGTTGAAGGTGGCGGTGAGGGGTTGGGATGATGTTGTTTCGCTCATTCTGTGTGGTTTTTTCCGGATTTCGTTGGTTGCTCTTGTTTTGTGTTGCTTGTTTTTGTTAAGCTTTATGACTTTACGTTTAATTCGTTCTTTGGAACGCGATGTTGTCGGGGGTTTTTTCTTCTGTTGTCTTTATTGTTAATGTTGTTGTTATAGTTTTTGGTGATGACGACATTGTTGTTGTCGTTGTTGTTTTTGTTGTTGTTTTTGTTGTTGTTGTTGTTGCTGCTGTTGTTGCTGCTGTTGTTGTTGTTGTTGTTGCTGTTGTTGTTGTTCTTCTTCTTCTTCTTTTTCTTCTTCTTCTTCT
>NW_004797335.1:211468-217181 GCF_000002075.1 Aplysia californica | reverse complement strand
TCACCATATTATTATCATTATTATCTTTAATAAAAACGATCTTCATCATCATCATTGACTTACCAGAAGGAACAAAATGACCTTGAGGGATCGTGCCAACATTTGATGAATAGGTACGTCCTGTCCTTTGGCTTTATCGAGCTCACCTAGTAAACGATTCAGCTCTTTCCCCACGACATTTTCGAATTTGTCCACACCCTCGCCGTAGAGTCCCATTAGTTTGAAGAACAGGATTCTTTTCTGTTTCATAGTGGAGTCGTAAGGCGTGAAAAAGAGCTCTTTCCCGTTGTACCACGCCAGCTCCGACACCACGTTGGGCATTCGGTCACACGTGAGCATTTTGTACTCCTCTGACCGGCACAGCCTCCGATTAATCTCCGCCGAGTTGAGCACGCAGACCTTCTGACCTAGGACGTTGTAGTACGTCATGTCCCCGTACTTCTCCGCCCATGTCCAGGCCGCTTCATAGAGTCTATCGTCGAGGGTGGCTTTCATGATCTCCTTGAAACCCGTCCAGCCCCGAGGTCCCGGCGGCGGGGTACCTCTTCCGAAGCCGGACAGTTTAGAAACGAGGTAAAGAACAAACAGCACTGCAACAGTAGCTGCGAGAACCCAAACGCCGGGTATGCAGTCTTCCATGTTTGAGGTAAAAGCGTATGGAAGCAACCAAGTTGTTCCTTGTCGCGTCGACGACTGTTGCACTTCTTCAACCAAACAAAGTCAAACGTTTTACAACACCGGGGGAAACAAACAGGATGATGCACAGCGTCCGCACTCGCACACCGAAGGTCGGTAAATGATTTGCGTTTTGAATGCCAAATATGCAGCGAGCTTGCAGGTCTCAGGTAGAGCTGGGCAAAGAATCGATTCCTGAACCGATTCCTGCGACTAGGGCTACAGATGGAAAGTTCCGACTCCTGTTTAGGTAAACCAAAGGTTGCCAATTACTTTATTTATTGTTCCGAAATTGAGGTTATCCTGAATCCTGAAAATGTTCAGAGCACACCAGGTAACAACTAACTAGCCAGATATTGGACCCATTGAAACGAATTGCTTGTCTCCACAGATAATTGTCACTCGCCGAGTGATTTCTACTGGCTGTGTAATTACTATTCACCGGGAGATATCATGTAGAAGTCCAAGAGTCGGACTCCATAAAAGTAATTGCTACTCACTGGAAGTAATTGCCATAGTCTAATGCGGTGTTCACACACACAGGAGAAGAGTCGACGAATTCCCGATAAGATAATGCCAAATTCGGGTTTAATCGTGCACGTCGAGCAATAATTTGACCCGAAGAGTATGAAATTTAACTCGGCTACCATTCATTTAGGTCTCATTAATAATAATAATAAATAGCATTTGTATAGCGCATATCCCCGCTCAACAGCAGGCTCTATGCGCTTTACACTATATTATTACCCCAGCAGACCATAGAACACTCCGAAACATTCTCAGCTTCCCGGGAAGCATACAGTGCAAGCAGATGATTAAGCGCTCAAACACTCATTGGCGTGTCACTGTCACTCGGCAACGTATGCATCTTTACACGCAGAGCTATTTCTGACCCCCATTCTTAGCTCGATGGAAATTGTAAGCATGTTCGATCATTTCGGCAAGCTTCCTGTGTAATAATTTCACACGGCGAGCATGAAATATCGCTCGATGAGGGAGGCTGATTGCTCAGCGAAATGCATCCAGAGTAGCCTCGACCTGCTGGACTTAGAAATTGTGTCTTACTCAGCTTCATTACTCCGGTATGTGTGAACACAGCATTAGGGTCGGAACCACCGTTAGATATGAACCTCCAACAATAGGCTAAACTATGTAATTAGAGAGTAACTGGGTTCATCAGACTCGATTAATACGATTCCTAAGTTTCAATAATCGGGAACCTGCTGTTACCGTAAAATGTTGGACCGCTGATCACGAGTCTTAGCTAGTAATAAACATAGTTGAATCAACCCAAAGAAAGAAAAATACAGCGGGGAAAAAATCCTCTATCACAAGACTCCGTTGAATAAAAGAAGCTCCTGTCTAGAGATTTCGTGGAGTGAAAAAGATAGCATGCATTGCTGATTTATATTTTGAATACGTTGCGTAAATTACAGCCAGGGGCAACGTGTAAAATGTGTCTGTGTGTTGATGTAATGTTTAATCGTTAATTTTAATTTTTTTTAAAATCAGTATTCCCTTTTTTACGGGGGTGGGGGGAGAGATTGAATAGTATCTGCACAATGCAATAATATTTTTACTTGTTTACAAGTGATTCAAATTTGATTTTATTCTTAGCTGTAATTTAAATGTCTCTGTTTTGTCAATCACATTTCATCAAAGCTAAGAGAAAAACGGCTTGCCCTAAAGAAAAGAAAAGATTGAGAGTTAGAACTACAATCTTGCACGCACATAGTGAATACGCAGGTAGCGAAGCACACTCATAGCAAAAAGATTAAAGATTTTCATGTCTCGAATTATTTTCTTATACACGTACATTCTTTGCATTTAAAACAAGTAGGCTACCTAACTAAATCTGTGCATAATGAAAGGATTATCCAAGGTAATAAAGAATAGTATGGGTCACCATACACTACCAAGCGCGTCCCCGGGTAGGGGGTAGGGGAATTGCCCCCAGAGATGGACGTTAGTAGCCGCAGTTGTAGGTAAAAAGACAAGGAATTTTATCTGATGTAGCAACAGCAGGGAGATTCAAAGGTTTTGGAGGAGTTTCAGACAGAGCCATCTGAATTAAACACGAAACATTTTGATATGATGTCATCCAATTGTATGCACAAACATTAGCGAGCCTGGCACGGAGGAAGTAGACATGTTTTAGGCAATGAAGCAATGTAAGCATGGGTTATAAAGGTAGTCATGGGGAAGTTAAAATGCAACGCGAAAGTAAGAGATAAAGGGGGGGGGGGGGGGGGGGAGATATCAGTAGAGTCGTGGGGTAAAGAGAATAAACGCAGCGAACGAGTCATACAATAGTGCAGAGAAAGTAGGCCTAATTAATTCATGATTTCAAACACCTGATTTGAAAATCGCCCAGGAAGACAATACACTCCGGAGATTTCTACAGATTGAACTAGAAACCAAAAAATAACAATAGTAATCATCATCATCATCATCATCATCATCATAATGATAACGATAATAATAATAGATAGATAGATGAATAGATAACATTTGCATAATGCAAATGCCAGCTCAACAGCAAGCTCTATGCCCTTCACAATCTGTACTATTACCCCAGCAGACCAACGTAATAGCATTCTGAAACAACCTCAACTTCCAAGAGTGCAAGCAGCCATTTACAGGCGCTAAAACACTGGCATACTAACAAGATAAGATCTTTCACTGTCCCACCTGGGTGAAGTGAGGAAAATTCGTGTAAAGTGCCTTTCCCTACAACACAACGTCGGGCCTGCAACTGGATTACCTCAAATCACAACCACATGATTACGACGAGTCGGGGAGTCCAACCACTAGACTGCCGACGTCACACACTAATTCAAACACTTTTTTAAAAATGCCATAGAATTATCTAAACCATTGCCAGAAGCAGATTGTGATAATGGCCGTGTACGAGTAATACTAATATATAAAATGCAGATGAGACTGAAAGAAATGTTAAGAACTAACCCAAATGTCAAATAGATCTTTTAAAGATATACAACAAAGCTATCCTTAGAAATAAAGGAAAATATCCACATTTCAAAGTGAATAGCGAAAATACTCATAACAAGTGTGTCGTGTGTGTGTGTGTGTGTGTGTGTGTGTGTGTGTGTGTGTGTGTGTGTGTGTGTGTGTGTGTGTGTGTGTGTGTGTGTGTGTGTGTGTGTGTGTGTCCATTGGGGGGGGGGGGACATAATTCACCTGTGAGAGTAAAATCTGATAATGTGGAGCTTACAACTAACGCCCCTTCTAGCTTTTTAACTTTGCAGTAGTGCGAATTTTATGGCACTTGCAACATTGTTCAGTTATATAAGTGCCGAAGATTAAAAGTGTTAACAGAGAGTATCTAACAACCCCACAGAATGGAGAAGAGATGAGGACAATAGATTTTTATGGGAAAGAAAAAGCAAACCACATCACCATCATCTTCATCATCAGCGTAGTAGTAGTAGCAGCAGCAGCAGCAGCAGCAGCAGCAGCAGCAGCAGCAGCAGCAGCAGCAGCAGCAGCAGTAGCAGTAGCAGTAGTAGTAGTAGTAGTAGTAGTAGTAGTAGTAGTAGTAGTAGTAGTAGTAGTAGTAGTAGTAGTAGTAGTAGTAGTAGTAGTAGTAGTAGTAGTATTGATGTTGATGTTGCTGTTGCTATTATTGCTGGTGTTGTTGGTGTGGTGGTAAAGGCTGTTGTTGTTGTTGTTGTTGTTATTGTTGTTGTTGTTATTAATGTTGTTGTTATTGTGTTATTGTTGTTGTTGATATTGTTTTTGTTGTTATCTTACCCTTGCTTCTAACGTGGTATTGCCTCTAACAAATTTGTAAAAGCGTTGACCCAATCAGCAAGTTCTCTTTTTACGTGCGGGTTTGACTGGCTTTTCAGTCATTATAAGTTTATTCACTATAATCTGAGCGACCTCATATCTGGTTGCAGCAAACCCAATCCCCTGAACAACAGAGTCACCGCCTCTGGTCTGTGGTGGTTAAAGGAGAGTAGTTTTAAAGACGTTTCCTGTTAAGGCCAAGCTGTCCTATTTACAGAAAATTGCCTGAGATGTAGCAAGGTCCGAAACGAATACTTTGTCCTTTTTTAGAGAAAGGGGGGGGTGATAAAACTGCGCGGAAACAGGTTTGCCAGACATGGGTGCACGCTCTACTGAATATGTGTTGCAGTATGCATGTGAGGAAGCATGTGTTGTTTTTATGTGTTTTATTTTTTTTAATTTTTTTTTTTTTGGGGGGGGGGGGATGAAATACATATTATAGTTAGAGGCCACTCACCCCACCCCCTCCCCACCCCACTCTTCGACCCCAAACCGTACTTATTGGGCTAGATTTTTTTTTCGACACAGTAGATCTCTACTACTGAAATGTTGCTTTCACTTTCCTAGTTAGAAACCGTTATTGTTCAGTTTAGTTTTATATCTGTGCTCCTTAATATTATACAACTACTAGTGTATAAATTATACATTATATGAGCTCGCTGAACACACCAATCATTTTCAATTGGTGGGACTTTTTTAAATTTTGACCAGGTGGCAGCTGAAGCCTACTTTTATCGATTTTGGACCGCCAAGGGATCTTTAATTTAACTTGCTCAACTTGTACATGGGACCTCCTGGATTTTTGGCCCTTGTCCGAGAAGGCTAGGTGAAGATCGTACCTGCCATAAGATCAGGTGTGCGGCTGAAAGACAACAGTAAGGAGGAGCCCTGGAGAAGCAGTAGAAAGGCGGAAGAAAGAATCAGGAGCCCAGAGGAGATTATTTGAAAAATAATTAATTAATTATTAAATAACTAATTAACTAATCGATTAAAATTAATAGATTAAATAAAACAATATGGAAAAAATAAAATAATTGAAATTGTTTAATTTAAAAATTCAACAAGGGAAAAAAATGATAGCTCTGGCAGCGCAACTTGGATAATTTAGGAGAAGTACTCTGTGTGTCACAGTCGAACACCTAACCGCTATACCACAGACGTCGGGGGTTAGAGACTGTTCACAAATGACGACAGCTAAATTTTGGCCAAAAATGCCCATTTCTCC
>NW_004797335.1:204152-211368 GCF_000002075.1 Aplysia californica | reverse complement strand
CCCTCCCCAGTTGACGTCAACCAAAATGTATATCTACATTTAGATAGTACTTGTACAGGATACATTTCACACCTTTGATCTTTATTTTGAATTATAAATATAAAAACTATTGTTTTTCAAATCAATCCACAAAGAAATACCTGAACTATCAATTTATTTATTAACAACTTTAACCAGTCAAAAATATATGGTCCAATTTTACTGTGTTAATTTTAGGCCAAAAAAATGTGGTCTATAGTATTTTTTCATCCTTCCCTTTTCTTTTCTTTTCTTTCCTTCCTTTTTCCCAACTTATTACTGCATCATGGCTGACGTCAACTGTGTAACCCCCCCCCATGTCAATTTTTGTCAACTGAGTTGACGCCATTTGTGAATGGTCCTTTACAGTCTGAAATGCCTCTTCTAATGTCATAAAAAGTCGAAAGACACTGACCCATGGGTTTCACTGACCACAGCAACTAACCACATTGTTGTAGTAGTAGTAGTATGAAATATGGCTGTGGTCAGGCTAGTCACCTATCAGCCGTTCGTTGCTTTCGTTGCTTTTTCCTTCCTGCAACTTCCTTGTTGACAACTGATTCTTCAAGTTTCTGGGGGGGGGGGGTTCGAAATGGATAGGTGTTTCAGGTAATAGCTTGCCAAGGTCAAAACCTTGCAGAAACTTATATACAGATAATATAGCTCAAAATTTCTGCAGTGCTGCCGTCAGTTCTTTTACACTAGATTTGGTATACAATACAATATGCAAATAACATTTCTCATTCGCCATTTTTCATTTTGCAAAGGGGACGGTGCTTTTTTTTTGTGTCTGTTTTGTTTTTCGAAAAATGTCTCTTCAAGGTGTTGTTGTGCACAGTTTTAAATATATGCAACCTGTTCTCGTCTTACAGCTGTACGAAAAATGACACAAGTGTGCCTTACTTAAAAAGAAATCTTCCTTTCGGAGACACGCTCTGCAAGTCACAGGAATATTTCGTGTGCAATTAAACCAACACTGTAAGTTGAACCGCGGCGATTTATGCACACACACAGTGCACTTTTTTTGCACGCAAAACGAAACGCTAGTGAAGTGGCCAGACTGTGGTGCTGTAGCCTATATCTTTTAAGACCCCTTTAGTTTTTAGACGCGCAGCTCATTCATCGACAAACTAACAGTTCAACAGACAGGCACTGGATCTGGGTCATCGTTGAACTGACAGTTTGTTGACGAAAGAAGTTCCTTTTAGACGAACATTTTTAAAGTGTCAGTTCTTGGACTGTTCTACGCGCTGCAAGGTCAACACATCAACAAAATGGCTGAAGCAAGTTACCTGGACAATTTGACAACATGGTTTGTTCTCAAATCCAACAAAAAAAAGAAATCTAGAAAAAAGATCTTCAAGGGTGAAGAATGGTTATTAAAAAGAAGAATCGATACACAATCGAATTTTCTAAAGGAATTCGAAGGGATGAGTCGTCATGCCTTCAGTTCGCAAGCCGGAAAAAATCTTGCTTCGCCAGATACAATCTGGTGGCTGGACTGAGAACACTTCGATATGGAGAGGATTGCTCGTTTCCACACTCCGGTTTACCGAGAAGTTGACAGGATCCCTGCCCCTGCCATTCTTTCGATATCTTACAGTTTGTCCATTAATGAACTGCACGTGTAAAGGGGCCTTTAGTTAGGAGTTATGCCAGCCGATTTAGATCTCGCCGATCCGGTTTGTTGGATCCTAAAGGCTCAGCAAATAGATCGGGGAGGGGGGGGGGGTGAGGGAATTAGGAATTTTCAGGATCAAAGTTGTTGCTATTGAGATCTGGGTAAAATCTATGATGAGCAGATATTATTTGAAACTCGCAATGGAGACGAACGTGCTTATTCAGACGCAATGTCCGGAATGCTGATGGGGAGGGGTGGGGGTGGAAGGTATCTTTATTATCATGGAGTCTGTTTCGTTAAGTTGTTTAAATTGCCACTGTAACCACAATGACTAATAACATTCATATTTATCTATCTATTTACCTTTATTCATCTCTTTATTTGTAATGTCATTATCTCATTATTTCATTATTTATTTCATTATTTATTTATTTGTTTGTTTGTTCGTTTGTTTGTTTGTTTGTTTGTCATTTCAGGTGAGCTGGGTATTTTGCGTATTGAATGGAATCCAATTTAATCTCTTCCTTTGTTGATAGGATGCCTCTCATCTTTAAAGCTTTGTATTCATGTTTCATTTGAAGGTCAAGAACCAACAAAAAATATTAAAAGTATCAACAGTGCTGCAGTAGCGACAGCAACAACAACAACAACAACAATGGCAATAAGAACGAAGACGACGACGACGGCGGCGACTACAACAACGACACAATGACAACAACAGCAGCAGCAACAACAACAACAGCAGCAGCAGCAGCAGCAACAACTACAGCAACAACAGCAACAACAGCAACAACAACAACAATGCCAACAACAATAACAACGCTGGCGACGACAATAACAACTATAACAGCAATATAACCAGCTAATTTTAGCCCCCCAAAAAGTAAAATGTTTGATTTCAAAACAACGTAGATCAAATCAAACATTTGCCTTTGCGAATAGTTAGATAATATTATTTACCCGTAGAGCTAATACCTGCCAGTAAAAATAAAACAGTTCCGCCCATGGAGGAGATCTTTACACGGCAACAGTGTGACCTTGACACAAAATCTCACCGTCTTATTTCGCAGTCTGCAGGGTTGCAGCTGTATAAGGACCATGCACTGTTTATGTAAGCATGTAAGAGACAGGCGTCTGTGACATGACTCGTCCTACTTATTCCAAGCGTGCTGCCGAGGGGAAGGGCATATCATATAATTTCTTTTCTTTCTGTTTTTTTTAAACTGTAAAGAAAAGATACGCCAGCGCTCAAGTTACATGATTCACTGGCACTGGGCCAGTGTGGTCGTACCATGTACACCAGGTTTAAAAAGGAGATAACTATATGGGTTGTTCTCTCCTCTTGTTGTCTGCTAAAGGTTAAGGGCTGGTGGGGCACCTAGAAATCGTGTTTTGGGGTCAAATTTTGCAAATTAGGGTTGTTACATAATATTATAGTACCTGGACGTTTCCTGAACAATATCCAGAAACGTATGTAAGCTTTGCTACACTCTATAACTGGGGGGTGGGAGGTGTCAGGCTTTTCTGCGAATGCACATGTTTTCCAGCGTTTTCTTACCTTTGCCGGCTGTTTCCTCACAATTCTATTTTTTCACACATTAACCCATTTTTCTGCTCTGTTTCTAGTTCATTTTCAATGTAACTCTCACAGGATACCAATAACACCTAGTTGTAAATTTTGTTTTTAAAATATTTTAATAGTTTTTGATTTATGGGCTTAGAACGCATGAATTTTTATTTTTTTTTTCACTTTTTTGCAACATCCCAATTGTAAGAGTCATAAAATAAAAACTAAAGAATATATAAAAAATTCAACAGGCCAAATTTAAGAGCTACACATTTACTGTTGGCATGCCAAATTAAAAATGAATCAGTTATCAAATAAGGGAGTAAAAGGGGATTGAAAAAGGTATACAAAATCCAATATGGCCGCCTTTTCCATAGCAATCAATTCACAAGATACTTTTTGTACAATTGATTTAAAATCCCCAATAAAACACGATGTCCCACAGCAAATATGGGCACTCTAGGCCTTGTAATAGCCGAAATAGACCTCAGGTCACTTTCGTTTAACTTAAAGGTGTACCAGTAAAGTTTAAGAACACCTTTTAGAAGGCATATCAAAAGGGGGGCTCGCCCTACAACTACTTGTGCAAAGCATGCTTCCGAAGAGAAGGGAATACTTTCCTTTTTATTTCCTTCTTTCTTTTTTTTTTTTTTTATCAGTGAGGAAAAGATTAGCCAGCGCTCAAGTTACGTGACACGCTGGATCTGTGTGGCTTCACTTTGCTGTCTGCTTACTGCAATTACCGTCATTATAATATTATCTAGTACATATATGTTGCAACCACTTGTTGGTTTTTTTAATTTTTTTATTTTACAAAAGCTCGGTGTTAAATTTTAAAAAGTTACTTTATTTTAAAAAACTGAATGACCATTATCGTGTCGATGTGCTTCTATTTACTCAAACAAACAAATCCTCTTTGCGAAAAAAGTGGGCGGGGAGGGGGGGGGGTATATTCTACAAGTATGTGCAAGTAAAGTCTAAAGTAACCCACTCCAGCTTATTGACGACGCTTCTCCCAAAAGAAAGAATTAAAAAGGTTGTAGCAAGAAAGCGAAGTCTCTCACTCTCTCACTCTCTCTCTCTCTCTCTCTCTCTCTCTCTCTCTCTCTTTCTTTCTCTCTCTCTCTCTCTCTCTCTCTCTCTCTCTCTCTCTTTCTGTGTATGTGTGTGTGTGTGTGTGTGTGTGTGTGTGTGTGTGTGTGTGTGTGTGTGTGTCTGTGTGTGTGTGTGTGTGTGTGTGTGTGTTATAAGTGTGGACCAAAGACCTTTCAAATCAATAAAATCATCTTGCACAAAAAAGAAAAGCTCTCTCTCCTATCTCTCTCTCTCTCTCTCTCTCTCCCTCTCTCTATCTCTCTCTCTCTCTGTCTCTCTTTGTCTCTCTCTGTCTCTCTCTCTCTCTGTCTGTCTCCTCCTCTCTCTCCTTCTCTCTCTGCCCCCTCCTCTCTCTGCCCCCTCCTCTCTCTCTCCCCGCCTTTTCCAGCCCACTGCCTCCGAGAGTCACGCCCTCCCCTCCTGCTGTCTCAAGGTCCCATAAGTACATCATGCTGTATAAGACACAGTTACTTCCTCATTCCGATCCCTTTCATTATTGAAATTTTATTTAACAAATTATATGAGTGTTTAATATGATGTGGTGTGGCCCAGTGAGCTTGAACTTGAACACTAAATTAACTTACTTTCTTACTTCGGCGACCCCAGATGTAGTGCACTAGGTCTATGTTAATCAGTTTTTTAAATGGGACGGTTGGGGGTGGGGGGAGGCGTCACTTTCGTTTTACGTTAAAGGGGTACCAGTAAAGTTTAATAATAACACACATTAATTCTGGCATCGAGACGTGGGAAGGGAGGGAGAGAGAGAGAGAGGGAGAGAGAGAGAGAGAGAGAGAGAGAGAGAGAGAGAGAGAGATAGAGAGAGAGAGAGAGAGAGAAGAGAGAAGGGGTGGGGAGGAGAAAGAGAGGTGAGAGTGTAGCTTTGAGAAGTGACAAAGAGAGGAGGGAGAACCAGGTCTACTTTTGCAAAAATGTCTTGGAGTGTCCATGAAAAGAGGTGGGGTGCGGGGGGGGGGGGGGTAGTGCAGACGTTAGAAGGGGTAGTCTTTTTACTTTTTACCTATGTTGAACTGCAACGTGTGCCAAGATCTGATCACTTTGTTCTCAGTTGGTCGTGTCAGAGATTTGCAAAGGTGCACTATATAAGTTGCATGGTCACATGCTGGACTACGGTGACGATGTCCCTGGTTCAAACCACCAATTAGACGTTCTGAAGTTAGGTAGTTTTTTTGGCTCTCTACTTATTTGGCTCTGTCGTATCAGAGACGGACGTAAATTCGTTGGTCCCGTCTCACGAATAATTATAATACAGTGTCATCACGCAAATTCCCCATCAACAATAAGTTCTACGTACTTTACAATCTTTTACTTTTATATAAATACCCCAGCTGTACAGAATTTGTAGAATTCTGGAACAACATCAATTTATTGTCTGGTATGCACGCAGTGCAAGCTGCCAACATAGGCGCTTAACTCTAAGTTAACATTAAAGATTGACAAGATCTTTCGCTGTGTATGGCTGGGTGCCCATTCCCACCTAAGTGAAGTGAGGAAAGCTCGCGTAAAGCGCCATGCTCAGCAGAGTGCGTAACGGGCATTAAACCTATACTTGTACTAGGCCTCTACAACTTCGCAGTCGAGACTTCTTTCAAAACAAACCCTCCAACGCACGCCATACATTTTCTTGATGGGCCAGATCCTGAGTGTCTATTTTTTTTTTTAAGGAACCCGTCTAATGAGCATTTCGATATTTATTGGTTACAAATGTATAAAGCTGAGTTAGCATCCAAAGCTTGAAGCTGAGCCGTAACCGAGCCGCAAAATGCAGTCTTCATTACTATTGACTGTCACACAAATAGTGGCACAGCTTTGCCACCGCTGGCGTAGATATACGTCGAGCTGCCGTAAATTAATTAGTCCCGCATATTTACAGCTCGAAGCTTGTGGCAATGGCGTTCACTTCGTTTTGTAATGACCATAGTGCGGTCAAAAGATCGTGGCGCAATTTATCATCAAATATCTCTTTATTAACGGATGAATCAATGTCACCCATACTTTGCACAGCAGTTTGTATCAATTTGTCTTAACGTAATCATATTTTCCCAAAATAATTGAAGTTAGATATTTTAAAACTTTTCTTTATAAATTTGTATAAAATACTATAAATTTCCGCCATGCGGAAAATATGATTGTTCACAGCACTTCCCGCTCCTCGCTCACATTTTGCATACGCATATATATGGCCTACATCACAACTCTCCAATGACCCTTTTGAGTGGCAAAACTTGTTTTTAAAAGAAATGAATTTTATACAGTATTGAACATTTTTTTGCACTAAAAAGTCTCAAAATAAGTATAAAGTTGACGTTAGAAAAAAAAATACGGACTTGCTTTTAAAAGCGATATTCCCCCAGCTGTAAACGTTTTAAAATCTGTACAAACCATCCACTTGAATTTTTTATTAGTATTTATTTATTAAGGAATTTTCTAGAATACACCTTAAAGATATTTACAAAAATATTGATCTGTTAAGACAAATTGATACAAGTCATAGTGCAAAACTTGGGTAGCCTATGATTGGTAGTTAAGGAGATATTTGGCAAAAAGGTTTGGACCGCACTAGATACTAAATTTAGTACACGCGCACTTCGTTGCACTGTTGGTGCTGTGACACAGATAAAAGAGCAGACATGGAGAAATGTAAAACAAATCAATTCATTTTTAAATGCAAGACAATCTGGGAGGGATAAAGACTTGATCATGTGCAGAAGAAAAAAAATCCAGAAAATTGTTGCAAAAGTGAACCTGCTTCCCCTTTTCTCTATCAAACCAAAATCTCTCCCAAAGATACCCCCTCTCTCTCACTCTCTCTTTCTATCTCTCTCTCTCTCTTTCTATCTCTCTCTCTCTCTCTCTCTCTTCCTCTCTCTCTCTCTCTCTCTCTGACTCTCTCTCTC
>NW_004797335.1:202156-204052 GCF_000002075.1 Aplysia californica | reverse complement strand
CTCTCTCTGACTCTCTCTCTCTCTCTCTGACTCTCTCTCTCTCTCTCTCTCTCTCTCTCTCACTCTCTACTCTCTCTCTCTCGTCCATAATGCATGCGACAACATCTGTGCTGTGAGCACACTCTCCATTGCAATTTGTGTTTCTCGAACATCATTCTATTCTTCTATATCTGCCTAAGATACGCTGTTTCCTTCTAGTGACAGAAGAACAATCCTGAAGTTTTGATGTTGGTGTCTGTGGCTATATTATTATATCTGTTGTCAAAACTGTCCATCTCGCTGCCAACTCAGTCAAACTCAAACCCAGTTATTCCACTTACCTTAGGGCTAGCATGAAGTTGGACGCACAGCATGGCTGGCGGTATAACGGTATAGCACCGATCGTCATCTTGAATATAGTGGTTGAGACTAGAGACAAATTGCGGCCAGTCAAAACTCGTCTAGATAATATGTCTGTCTTAACTGATTGCCATACACAGGGTAAAATCGAGTAGTAGTAGTAGCAACCAACTTCATGAACAGCTCAAGCTGAACTTTATGTAAAAATTCAAATTTTAAATTTCTGTCGGATCAGAAGTTAAACTATTATGGACCAATGACCCTGTATTCCTTTTTTCTATCAAACCCGACACTCGTCAGTCATCGGGTCACCTCAGAACTTTCATGTAGTGGGTAATTGTGAATCCTCACAACATAAAATCCTCACGGGCGCCCGCCACCCTTATGGTTATCGGTCTGATATCTGGCAACGACAGATATTTTGCCGACAAGCCAGGCGATGAACTTCCTTTGAGTTTCTCCAGGGAATTTTAAAATGTAATTCCAATTTTTCAGTAAAATATTGACTGAAGCCTAAAACTAGTAGCATTTTCACAATCAGCGCAAATCAGGAGCAAATCGGTGACAAATTAAATGTGAGAAATAAGCCCAACTCACAGACGTGTGTGGGACAGTTTAACAAGCAGCGACCAAGTGTGTATCAGGCGCCGTGTGTAGTGTGTACCTCTGGGGAGGTCAATTCGCCGGCGGTACAGCGGGGCAAATTTACATTAGTTTAGTATGTAAGGACCATACAACAGACAGTTGGCGGATGGCGGTGTGTAGGCGTCAATGTTACGTCTGTATAGGCCTCCCTTTTGGTACGGTCCATTGGAAAAACCTGGCGATAAATGGAGGCTGGAGGTTCAACAAGATTTTTAGTTTAGTTTAGTCAGAGTTTTACGGCGCTCACAACTGCCTAAGGTCATATGAGCACGCGAAACACTAGTTGGTTTAACTGTTCACCAAGAGCACACTAAATACATATATTAATATTATTCTTGTACAGGATTGTTTAAACTTAAACACAAATGCTGTGGCAATATTAGGCAGGGGGTAGTATTAAAACTGCCATCTTGCCTCAAATCAGCGAACAAAATACAAGTATGTTTAACTTTGCACACATTTTTATCACGTTTATCATAGGAGAATGAACCCTTCACTCTCTCTCTCTCTCTCGTGCTCCAACAAGATTATGCTTAAAGATGTTAATGGCTCCTGTAAATGAAACTGGACCAGCGCGAGTTTTGTTCATCTTCCTTGTTGGAGGTCTTGCCAACTTTTCCACCATTCGACATACAAACAATGTACAGCTCATTGTGTGCTCCAGCGTAGTTCTAGCTTTTGGGGTGAACACTACAACAAGCGTCGGTCGAGCCAGGGACGAGCAAACAACAAAGAAAAACAAAGCTTAAAGAAAATAATCATTGAATTTATCATACGCACACCATGTTCTACAGCATAATAAGTGCCCCCCCCCCCTCCCCCCTTTAATAAGTTTTTGTTTATAACAGGATTTTGGCCATAGCAGCACGCTTCTTTTTTTATACATGTAGTTGAGTCCGATCCCCTGTAGTT
>NW_004797335.1:199582-201297 GCF_000002075.1 Aplysia californica | reverse complement strand
CCCCCTGTCAAGATCTAGATCTAATTCAGTGCTCACCCCCCTGTCAAGATCTAGATCTAATTCAGTGCTCACCCCCCTGTCAAGATCTAGATCTAGATCTAATTCAGTGCTCACCCCCCTGTCAAGATCTAGATCTAATTCAGTGCTCACCCCCCTGTCAAGATCTAGATCTAGATTCTTTGGTACTTCGTTGTATACAAATGTCAGACTTCGTTACAACGTGAAGTGCTTTGCACAAGTTCACCAAAACAAGCAGAGGAAGGCAGGGATATTTCAACACCTGTAAAACAAGCAAACTGGATTTAGCGGTGCACTTGCATCAGAAAATAGATATGGTGAGTTGTTATAAGACTAAACGGGTTATTGTCCTTTAGATTAATGTTTTTTCTAACTATGTAAGATTATCTTTTGCTCTTTCTTTCTCTCCATTTTGCTGCTCATAATCGTTATTGTAGTTGTCTCCCCCCCACTTTCTCCCTATTGAGGATGTTGCTGTTGCTGTTGCTGTTGCTCCTGAAGTTGTTGTCGTCATCATTGTTATTGTTGTTGTCTCTCCTCCTCCCCCCCCCTCTCTCTCTCTCTCTCTCTCTCTCTCTCTCTCTCTCTCTCTCTCTCTCTATTTATTTATTCCTTGTTATTTGTATTTTTCCACTTTTCTCTAATGTGCCTCGCTCATACGTCCTTCCTAAACAGTCTGTCAAATTGAAAGGTTTACTCTGAGGTTTCAAATAAGTGCTCTGAGGGTCTGTTACAAAGATCACATGTGCTTGTCGAGTTGTTGTGACCCATTTGAGAGCCTGAATGATTGCCTCAACCGCCATTCTCATGCTAGATGTTGTCATATCGTATGCTCTCTGCTGTTCCTGCACCAATCTACCACTCACACTGGCAGATAAGCCTCACCCAGACACCCCCCCCCCCCCCTCGTTTAACAGATCCATCCGTGAATACAACCACATCCCCATACCGTGAGTTGTCTTCAAACAGTTGTCCTATCGATATCGCCTTGACTGATTCATCACTCGTTTCTTTGTTTGACAGGACGATTGGAGAAAATTAATAGACCCAGTTGGAAGCGCATTCATAGATCCAGTTGGAAGCGCAATATTGCGCTTCCAACTGGGTCTATGAATTTTCTCCAATCGTCCTGTCAAACAAAGAAACGAGTGATGAAGTAGTCAAGACGACGTATTTTCACTTCCTACACATCGTAGCCTATCTTATACAACTACACAGGCTAGTTTTTATATTCATACAATACAGTATGTACCGTAGTATAAATGTTTGTTTTTCAAAAGAACTATTCACAGCAGCACAGAGACCCACCTCGTAGCTGTTGGTGATTATGCCAGATTACCATGCCGGATCGGTATAACTCATTACATTTTTTAAAAAGTAGGAACACACTACGCTATATACACACACAAAAAATAAGAAAACAACAGATCAGAACAATAACAAGTTTAAAAAAGTAATACACCAACAAATTAAAACACAACAAAGAGGGAAACATGAAAGACAAACAGCAATATAAATAGTATGTAATTACAGTAATGTAGCATACTTATTAAATATTCTTTACATGAAAATTACAAATCAACGTGGTGTTAACAAGTGAGAAAGAGACCAAGTGAATCGAAAGTGAAAATAAACTTTCTTTCTAAAAGTAAAGAGGTTGGGCTTCTTTTTCCTCACAAATATTATTCCCCGTTTTT
>NW_004797335.1:196968-197860 GCF_000002075.1 Aplysia californica | reverse complement strand
AAAAGTACTCGTGCGTTGGCTGGACTCAACTGTTTTCCCACTCACTGACAAGACTGTGTGCATTAATCAACAATAGCAACAAGACTTTTTGGTCCTACCTCATAAACGTAAGTGTGTTTGAAAGTTCAAAGTCTGACTGTGAGCTGAAAATGAAGACTGTAACAATCTTTCGGTCCATTTATTTTTAATTATTTTTTTAAAAACATTTTTGTTTGTAATAACCGATCTATGATGAAAGCCACTTTCCCCCTCTTTTAAACAACACTTTCTTTTACTTCTCCGTGATAAAAATTATACTGTCGTAAACTACACCTTCGTCTTCATGTGATCATTTGGTTGTTGTTTCATTGACTTTCTCGGCTTTCATAAGAACTGGTGTTGTTTTATGTGTACAAAACATAACATTGCGGGGGAGCCGCTGACCGCGAGGCCGAGTGCCCGCAGGTAGCGTGACCGGGGCGTGACCTCGTCTCGGAGGTCAGGTCGACCGGCAACTAAGAGATCCTGAGTGGAACAGCCGTGGATCTGATGTGAGGCAATGGAGAAAGTTGGTGCCGAAACCCCTGTTCGTGGGTACTTACCCCTGTTCGTGGGTACTTACCCCTGTTCGTGGGTACTTGTGGCATGCCACAAGTACCCACGAACAGGGGTAAGTACCCACGAACAGGGGTTTCGGCACCAACTTTCTCCATTGCCTCACATCAGATCCACGGCTGTTCCACTCAGGATCTCTTAGTTGCCGGTCGACCTGACCTCCGAGACGAGGTCACGCCCCGGTCACGCTACCTGCGGGCACTCGGCCTCGCGGTCAGCGGCTCCCCCGCAATGTTATGTTTTGTACACATAAAACAACACCAGTTCTTATGAAAGCCGAGAAAGTCAATGAAACAAC
>NW_004797335.1:188707-196868 GCF_000002075.1 Aplysia californica | reverse complement strand
CCTTGTGGAATGTCGAACTGAAGACAAATCTCTGCCAGTGGAGCTTGCTTTTTGTCAACAGCCTGGATTATTTCGGGGTTTTTTTGTCAATTGAAAAGTATTTTATCTTGCGCTTGACATCGTTGGTGACAGATAACGCGTGTGTGTTGCTAGATCTATGTTTCGGGCTAGATCGAGGTCTGCAGCACACCGCAGCCCTACTCGCTTCACACGCTGCGTGTGCTTGCAGTGTCATGGCTTTCATGGGCTTGCTCCATCACTGCGTTACTCTCTCTCTCTCTTACTTTTTATATATTGTAACGAGCCTTTGTACCTGCTATAACCGGTTGGGCTGCGATGAGGCCCTGTTATTGCAGATAACTTTTAATAGAGACAAAGAGTAAGAAAAAACGGGGATTTGAACAATCCCTGTTATTACCGGATTCCTGTTATTACCGGGCCTGTTATACTATGGTTTCCACTGCATCTCTCTCCTCATTTGTTGATTTATTCGTTTACCAAAATCATAGATATGTCAAAACACATGTTTTGTCAATCCCAGACATGTTTGAGATATCCGTAACGGACTGTAGTGTCAACATTTACCATCATAAAAATAGTAATTGCAGATGTCTCCCACAGCCATCAACACAATTTCAATTGTTCAGGAGGAGGGCCCCTTCCATCTTGCCCGACACAGCCGACCCAGGCAGAGAGGAATACACCTTCAGAAAACAGATGGAGATACTTGTTAAGATCTATCATCCGATGCACGCAAAGACCCATGAAAAAAAAATCTCTCCACACAGGAATCAAAATCATATCTTCTACTTACGATGGTGAAGCACCTAACCGCAACACTAAAGATGCCCAACTTACTATGTTAGTCATTAAAATCAAAATTTAGTCATTTCCCAGCAGCTTGTACTTATTTAAGTTTTAGTGGGAGTTTCATGGTACTTACAACGCAATAAAGTTATATAAGTGCCAAAGATTAGAGGTGTTACAAGAAGAGAGTAGCAAACACATAACAGAAGGAGGAGACATCAAGACGACAGATGATAGGAAGGAAGGAACAAACCACACAAGAACATCTACCAGCCACCCACAGCTTGTACCTCATTATTCTCGAAAAAGAAAGAAATTTAGGGTTTAGTTTTAGTAGAGATTTTACGGCGCTCGCAACTGCATAAGGTTATATGAGCGCCAGAAGATTAGAAGTGTTACAAGAGAGTAACAAACATAAAAAAGAAGAAGGGGAGATAAGGACGATAGATAATTGATAGGAAAGAAGGAGCAAACCACACCAGAGCACCCGCCAACCACCCACAGAAAGAAATTTCATCTCTAAAACTTTCATTAAAGAACAAAAAACAGCAAGTCAGTGCTTTATACAGATCATATTTATTGTAACGGTAACTATCATTCCATGAACCAGGCGGACAAAAGTTACGTAACTCCCACCCCCGAGTCTTCAGCATAAACGTCTTGACAAGCTACTGCCATTGCCGACTTTTTAAAAAGTAGGCCAGTGTGGTCTCACAAGTCATCACAATGCTGTAGCATAGCCGAAATGAGTCTGTCTCTACTACCACCTAAGGCAATTAATTTATGCACACTTTCACAACATAAAAAAGTCTGTTGACTGACAAAGTAACGCAGCATCACTGGACATCAGAGCCATCAAGATCAGTGCGTCAAATCTGACATCACAAACATCTCTTTTCATATAAAACTATGTTCCCACACATAAGCTCGCACAACAAAACAAAAAAAAACCCAAACACATGCAGTCAGGCTCCTGACCTCACTTTCTCACTTTCTCAATGGGTGTCACAAGTTCACAGTTTTTAATCTACGCAGATATATTTATAGCTCAGGGAATGCCCTCAAATGGGTCGTATTTGTCCTCATCGACCTGCTCCGCCTGGGCAATGGCCACCTCCGCAGCTTCGGCTGTCTCGTACATCTTCACGCGTTGCTCTTCTGTCAGGCCTGGCCACACTAGCTCTGGCTCTGAAAAGTTACAATCAAACAATGACGTGAGTCAGACACTGAGACAGAGGGAAAACAAAGTGTACTAGGGCAGGATGTGTGTGTGTGTGCCTGTGTGCCTGTGTGTGTGTGTGCGCGCGCGTGCGTGTGAGTGTGTGCGTGCGTGCGTTCCTGCAGGTGTAATCTTTACGTTAAAGTTTTACAGCGCTTACAACACAATAGTGTTATAGAAGTGCGGAAGATTAGACTGACATAAGAGAACAACAAACACAAAAATGAAAGAGGGGAGATAAAGACGATAAACGTTTGATAGGAAAGAAGGAGCAAACCACACCAGAGCACCCACCAACCACCCATGAGTTTTCCTTCAGCAAAACCAATAGCATGCTGTACAACCATTCGCAATATAATACACGAAGTTACCACTATTGGGAAAAGGAGTACACATGACATAGATCTACAGAAGATCTGATGCCCAGTAGCTACTTTCATCCACTCTTTTTTTACTAGCAACAAGTCTCGCCATCTCACAAGGTAACAGGTGACGACTTGATGCGAGACCAAGGTCACATTAAGTCACAGACTGGGTTCGCATCAACACTAAAGTACACCTACATTTCCCCCCTCCCTCATTCCCCTGCACACGTGGTATGTGTAAACAATCAACTTAGGCCTTGTGGGTCCTGTAGACACAATTTGCTATGTCAATGTTGGCAATTGTTTTGCTTCATTTGCTTTTTTCTGCTTGTTGGTTCAATAGTGTTTTAATGTTGTCAATGGCTGAATCACTGTTATACTTACAGCCGAGCATGTCTGTCAGGATGCTTGCTATGAAATAACAACTTTTTTAACAATACATTACCAGACATCAGACTCTGAGATTCATAAAAAGCCAGCTATTATAGCTGAAATGAAATCCTGTTATAGCTGTGACTGGTGGTTGTCTTTGCCTAATCGCACGGTACTCAGAAGGGCTCCTAAGCGGGTGTTAACATAGAGCATGCATATTTGGTCGCTTTTAAGCACTAGGGGGCTATCCCGAAAAATGCTATTTTGAAAAAATGTTAGGTAAACTTTTTGCCTCTTGTTCAGTTTCTTAAAAGACAAGGAGAGTTTTCTCTATAACCAATACACACACACCAATGAAACCTTACTTCTATAGAAAGGGCAATGCCCACTTTTAGTGTAGGTCAAGATTTCTGAAACCCCTGAAATCTGGGTTAGCCCGCTTGTCCTTACAAGTGGCCATTTAAGTGAACCTGTGCAAAAGGGGAAAGGGGCGCAACCATCTCATTTCCTTGACATTTTAATGGACGTTTGTTACCTCCCTTGGAATGCGGGAGGGGTCAGTCTCACCTATAATGCGACCAAACATGACTGCTTTACAAAAGATTCCCCCACCTATCTTCAACATATCATATGAACAGAGCCCAATCCTGCCTGTCTGTCATTGTGCACTCAACTAAAGCCATGAGGTAACCACAAAAGGACAAACAAAAGAACACCAATCAACAGAAAGATGGTCTGTCAAACGAAAAAGGAGAGGAGAGAATGGAGTGCCCTATGGGCACAGAACGAATTTCCGAAACAAAACCTGTCTCTGAGACAAGACACACATACACACACACCCAAAAATGTTTTTTAAAAATAAAAACTTGGCTCCTGCTGACATTTGTTCTCTTGCCGTCAATGTGATTTTGTATAGGAAACTCGTTCTGTGCCTTGGTGGCACCCATTCTCTCTTCAGTATGACTTTTTCTCTTTTATCCTTATCCTGGACAATATGTATGTTGCTCATTTTATCACCACTTTTCACACAAGCAGTTCTAGTCATGCATTTCAAAGAATTTAAATTTGATTCAATCAAAAATATAAAATATCTGGTATTTTTACAAATGGTCGTTTTTTAACAGAAAATGAAAACTCCTCAACCACAGAAACAAGAAGAAAGACAATACCTTCAGCAGACCTGCCAACCACACCATGACCAAAAATAATTTTTCCCTCAAAATCCACCCAAAAATATAGGAGTTTAGGGAAAAGTTCCCAGTCTCCAGAATCCCAGTTAATCTGTGACTGCGAAACAAACTGATCGTGATTTCACTGTGCACAGTCACTAAACTGAACACCGAGAAAACTTGACCAAGAGTATGCTGCTGAGTGTAAGCAAAGCATTTTAGTTCTAGTAAGAGTCTTATAGTCCTTGCAACACAATATTATAAAGTCATATAAATGCTGAAGAATAGAGGTGTTACAAGAGAGTAACAAACACAAAAAAGGAGAAATGAGGACGTCAGATGATAGGAAAGAAGAAGCAAACCACACAAGAGCACATGCCAACCACCCACTAAATCAAAGTTTCAGGTTTTAAAAATGTTAAACAACTTTAATAAGACAACTGCTCACCCTGAAAGTTGAAGGTTGGGAACTGGGTCATGTCGACGCCTTTAGCCTGGAAGGCACGCTCCAAATTTGTCAGCATATCCTTCAGCGTGGCCTCCGTTTCTGGAGACGCATCCACTAGTTTACCACCAGCAGACCTGTGACAATTGGAGGGCAGGCATACAGGAGAACAGGTATTAGTGAGAGAAGAAATTTAAGTAACCTAAATAAAAACATTAATCTGCACATATTCATTTCTTTAGAAAAAAATGTCATCAATTGAAAATCTACAAATCTGATCCCAGTGTTAACTATCAGCTAAATTCTCCATTCGTAGATTGCGGGAAGTTACTCAATTTGTCATTATTACTCCTCACTTATTTTCACCAGTGCAGTTTGGGGTCTTTTTCCATTACAGATTAAATTTGTATTTCAAACTCTGCTGTTCCTCACACCCCAAACAATAGATTAATTTTTTTTTTAATCCATGGCGACGGTAGTCATATCATCTTGACATCAAACACCAAGAATTACTCATAAAAAGTGAGTACATTGTGGCAAGAACAAAATTTTGTGATGCAAGAATACAATTTTACCAATCAGATTATACTTAATGTACTCCACTGAGAGTGCAAAAATCATAACATAGGCAAGTTCATCCCTGAGCCCATGATGTTCTTTACCCTTAATCTCACATAATGTTTTTCTAAATCGATTACTAAACTCACAATCAAAATAACCCTGGTCCACTAAGGACCGTACTTTACGCACACCAGTAGGTGTATTTCGACATCCTTACTCTCCAATGGGTCCCATATCACCCACCGACCCCGCTTTGCTTACATGCGCGCTAAGCATCTATGGGTCCCGTAATTGTGTGAGTGTGTCAGTCTGCTTCTGTGCTTGTGTGCGTTTGTGGCCTACTTCTAGAACTGTCTGCGTTGGTTCAAAACCCAGGTGTACGTCTTGTTCGAAACAAGTAAAGTTGGTATCTCTAGAAAATCGTCCTACTAAACTTGAACAAACAGACCCACTTAAACATGAGGAAATAGAAAGGACAACCAGAAAACAAGACTTCCATTTCTGAACCAAGAATCTTTCAAAAATGTTCTTTTAAATAAGCTTGATTTTAACCTAAAACATTATAATATAGATCTATATTACCTGATAGAAACAACCCTATTTGATGGCTTTGAAAACCATTGTATGGCTAGAAAGAAAACTTTGAGAGCAAAACATTCAGAAATTGACCTAGATTCTGAAAATTCATAATTTTTTTCCTTTCGAACCCCAAATCGTTTGAAACAACAACAGCATCTAGAAGGGTTATTCGAATGGGTGTAGCCACTTATAATGACTTATCAACTTATGAAAGGGGGTTATTCAAGTAATAATAATAATAAATGACATTTATATAGCACTCAACCCCGATTAAAGTACACAGGCTCTGAGCGCTTTACAATACAGTACAACGTACAACAGTAACATAAAACGTTGTGTTCCGACTAAAACAAACTAATCAGAAAACTTGTGTTAGCTACAAAGGACAGGGCATTATTTTCATTATCGATTAACACACTCCCACAGAATTCACAGTGAAAACACATGTTTCCATGACCTCCTACAGCATCCACTCTGCGCTAAACGACAGTGGCGCTGCCCCTTGGGAAACCCTGGCCTTAAGAAGAAGCTGGTTTCATCTGTGGCTTAGAGTAGCATCTCTGTAAGCTCACAGATTAAGGACTAATGGGATCCTTAATTTAGCAGAAATTCTAGTCAAACTGCAGTCACTCACTTTGTCTTGTACTCCCTGATCTTATCCACAAACAGCTGCTGGATAGGGTCCAAGTTGGCTTTCTGAGAGACAACAGCAGACATCCCAATGTTGCGCTGAACCTGGTGGGCCACAAAGTTGCCCACAGGCGTCAATCTCTGAAAGGCCTGGCGAAACATTCTGCAACAATCTGCAAACAAACGAACACAGAATGCCATGTGAAAAACACTGGAAAACTGACTGACCATTGATAGCTCAGCAGAAACAGGAACATTAAGACTGGGACCTTTCGATGTTAGGTAGCATGCCATGTCATCGTTTACTAGTCAAAAAGAAGCTACAACCAAAAACAAAAAAATGTTAACAGACCATTCTTGTGAATCAAAATTCAACCCACCGAGGTAAAAGTGGTGCATGACTTTAATTTTAAAGATATATTCGAAATGCAGCACCTCTTTTTTTTAATTTCAAAGGAAAAAAAACATGTTAAAAAAATCAAGAAAGACTTTGAAAACAGACTTTTGCTTACTTGTACCTTCACAAGATAGAAAATCTAAGGGGTTCTTGACAGTGTATGTAAACTCTTCATCCAAAGCTGCAACCATTCCTTACATTTGCCAGATTTGATTAGATTCACTTCAAATTTCGAAGAAATAATGACAAACCAGTCCAAGACCAGCTGGTTTGGTTTATGTGGCTGGTATATATATAATCTCATACCAGCCAAAGTTTACATCCAAACTTATAAACTTTACTTTTACAATGTTCTGTGGAACTCAAGTAAGTTAAGAAGCAACTAAATAAAATATAAAGTGCAAACATTCACATATATTGTCAATATCATTTCATACACTTATTTACAACTTGTCTTGGTTTTTATGAAAAAAAAAATTTAAAATACACCCATTTATCTTGAATAGAATCCAGACATTTGTGTTCTGAGGAGGTGGAGACTATTTGGTGTCAAAGGCAAAATTAGGGAGAAAATGGCCACTGAAACTTGGCGATTTCCCAAACTGTGGTGTAATTGGAAACTCCAAACTTACTTTTTTTGCCAAACGATTTTTCAGTAAAATCCACAAAGAAGTGTGTTTTCAAACTAACAAAAAAGGTGCTGAGCCAAAGAATAAAAATAACCAAAATTTTACCCAACGGGAGGAATAAACAGTCAGTTTCTTTAAATTTGTTACTTTAACGAGCTCCTGAATTCAGAACGATGCCACACATATATGTGAAGTATCGTGGTGAAATCAGGCGCTCGTCAAAATAATGAAATCTAAGAAAAAGGCATGTTTCAACCAGGTTGGCAATTTTTATTGAAATTTTGGTTTTTGGCTTAACACCTTTATATTCAAAGGAAAACACATTTCTATGTGAATTTTACTTTTTTTTAAACCTTGTTCTAAGGCACAAAATATGCAATTTTCAGTTTTCAAGGACTCTTTAAGCTATTGAAGTTACCAAACTTTGGCGGCTATTTTCTCATTAATTTAACCACTAAAACTAGGCAACCCCACCTTCTTCAGTCGCAAATATCTCGACTTCTATTCAAGCTAGACGGATATTTTTTTCACTGAAAGCAAGGAAAATGAATTAGCCTTCAGATGATACTAATAACTCCATATTTGCCCAAAAATTGACAAGCGCCCCATTCCACTGCGTCGTGACACATACAAAGTCAATTATAAAATCTCTCGGAAGTTGTTTTTTTTACAATAGTAGGCCTACTAGTACTAGCAGTGCAAGAATCCGTAGTTGTTAAATCAAATATTATTTTACTTATTTATGGACCCATCTCATGTTCAAAATTTCTTGAGTCTAAAGCACTCCTGTACTTACTTACTTGTTCATTTTTATTTGTTTCACATAAGTTTTGACTTTATCCACCACAAATTATTAGTTATGAGCTTTTGCCAAAAGGTGGGGGTGTTTGCTTAAGGACATTTTTAAAATCAACCACTACTCATGGTAAAATATGTTTTCTTCTGAAAACTTTATGTATATGGCAAGGAAATAAGTTGGTCAAGCTGC
>NW_004797335.1:172755-187042 GCF_000002075.1 Aplysia californica | reverse complement strand
TAAATTATGAACGAACTTTTTGCTATTTCCGTCATTCAAGTCAGAATTACACCAAGACCATTGCATATACAGCTTTGGCAGTTACTGAGCCTGAAAGAGCAATCATTAGGCTATATAATATGGGTGATTAAAGAATTATTACATAAAGTTGATTTTGGACCTCATTTGTCACACCCTGGTATCCCACCTTTTGGCAAATGCTCTTATAAAACATGTGGAAGCAAAGGAAGTAACACCGATAGAAGGTCAAACACAGAAGATTCGAAATCACAAGACTCGTAGAACTGTGTCTGTGGTTTCAGTTTTTTTTTCTCTTTATCTTTGTGAACTACCAAGGCCAGCCCCGACAAATTCGAGCTCTATCCATGTAATACGGGTGAGAATAGCGCAGGCGAGTCTTTTGGCTATTCTCACCCGGTGTGCGTTCACCGTTATAGCCTAGATCTAGGCCAACCAATTTTGCGTTCACCCTGAACCACAGAATTCTACACTGTGATAAAATAACAGAAACATTTTAGAATTCTGTGCCATGAACAAACGTTCCATTACTACTGTTAGCCTAAAAGCGTACAATTTTGTCTGTGGGCAGTGGAGAGAGAGAGAGAGAGGAGTAGCGTGAGAACTTCCAGGCAAAACAAAATGGCGACCCGCGTAGTTCGGCTCGATTCGAAAAGTCAAATAGCCGTAGCATCTTTGTAGACACGACCAAATTAATTTACTTTTGTGTTTTAACATCATTTTTAAACTTTGCTTTGGTCAATTTGATCGTCCACACCAATAGTATTCAGATAGAGACAGAGAGAGAGAAGAGGGGAGGAGTAGATCTTGCGAGAACTTCCGGACAAAACAAAATGGCGACCCGCATAGTTCGGCTCGATTCGAAAAGTGAAATAGCCATGCCATGGCATCTTTGTAGACGATCAAATTAGCTTACTTTTGTTCTAGATCTACAACGTAATTTTTTCTTTGCTTTTATCAATTTGATCATCCACACTGAAAGAAAGTACTCCGAAATTAGGAAAAACAGGTCTTGTTTCACACCGGCCGGGTGAGAATAGTGCAGGCGAGTCTTTTGGCTATTCTCACCCGGTGCGCATTCACCGTTATAGCCTAGATCTAGGCCAACCAATTTTGCTTTCACCCTAAACCACAGAATTCTACACTGTGATAACAGAAAAATTGTAGAATTCTGTGCCGTGAACAAACGTTCCATTTTACTACTGTTAGCCTCGCGTTTGGAATGCTCTATCAAGTTTCTAGATCTAGGGTTTTATCAATGGATGGGTGGTAATTTTAAGTTGGTACGTAAAATCTACTAAACGCAGAGGTCTGAAATTTTACAGCAATAAAGAAGACATGTGGGGCGCTTGTGTGGTCGGCGATCAACCCGCAGCTCCGCTTAGTTTTCGAACCGCAGAAGAAATTCGCACAAACACGGCAATATCTCCGGTTCTAGTAATCGTTCGGGATTGTACGCTGGCATGTCGTTAGTTAAAACCTTTCCTCTGGTTGGTTGCCGAGTTTCATTTACTTTCGTCCAGGAGTCTTCCCGTAACTAAACTTAGAAGAGTCACTTCTGATTCCGAGCGGCCCAAAAAATACCCCTCGCGCGGAGGCCGATTTCCGGCACAAGGCGCAGCGGGCGATTGGCATTGCTATATAAATATCGCCCAATGGCGTTTAGCTGTCGTTCTCTAGCTAATCTAGTCTAGAAATCTAGATCTAGATCTAATCTAGATCTAGAATCTAGATCCATCCGCTCGAGTAAAGTAGATTCTAGTTTAGTGAGAAAGTAACTATGTCAATGTCGTGAAGCGATTGTTGATGGGAACCTGCCTTGTTGTGTTGATCACCGAGACCGAGAGTGAGAGTCGAGAGGACAGACAGAGGACGAGCACAAACTGACAAAGAACAAAGTTGGTCATAAAACTATACAAATGGCAGGGGGAAAAAAGAAAAATTATGGCAAACGTTAAAAGTAAATCCAGAATAACAAACAAACCGAGGCAATCTTTCCCTGGAAAGTCTAAAGTATTTGCATTTGGCCTACTGGAATGACCTTACCTGACACAACACTGAAAGCAGAGACCGGAAGCAGCAAGGAAAGTTAGCTGTTGCAAATCACGGCATTAGCGTGATATCACGAGATCGACTTTATCCTTAGTCGTATTCGTCATAATAATGGTCACTTTAATTAATTCTTACTTTGAGGGAGAAAAAAGGTACATAATAATATTAATACGAGTATTTTGGTGTTTTAGATTATTAGAGCCCACTATTCTGATAATTTGAAACTTAAATTACCCCTGTATTCAAGTTTCAATATGGCACTCGCAGTTCTTCAAAGTTGGTGAATATAAATAATAATATATATTATATAATTATACATGTAAATTATACCAAGGACCTGTTAACCTCCTATCATGCTTACTTTTACTTTTACTTTCACTTTAACTTACTTTTTACTTTTTTATCCTCTGTTGCGTCGAGGGGAGATAATATGCAGTTTTTTTAATGGTAGGCCAGCTCCGCAGCTCTTTCAGTTGTGATGTACATGTTTTCTTAGGGTTTCCTTGACACCCTCGATCCACCTTTTGCGTGGCCTCCTCTTCCTTTATAGCCTGAGTGCTTGGTGTTGTAGGCTCTCGAGGCTAGCTGGTCAGGTGACATGCGTAACAGGTGGTCAAACCATTTTATCGTTTGTCTTTCTATGTAACGCAGGCAGGACTCAGTGCCGATAAAAGCTGCTCTTACTTCTTCATTTCTCTGCCTGTCTCGTCTTACATATATATTATATGTGTATGTTAATATAATATAATCCAAACATTGTGCAACAAAATAATTTTTTCTTAAATGTGAAAATAAGTTGCAATTAACAATATCTGTAATTAAATGATCATCAAATAATGTTCTTCTTTTGAAGTCTTTTAGTCTTTTTGTTTGTTTGTTTGTTCGTTTGTTTGTTTATTTGTTTGTTTGATTTTGTTTCACTGGTTTTAAAAACACACTTCTCTTTTTTTCATTGACTTTTGAAGTTAAGATTACATTAATTTAATCTCAATTTATAAAATATTATATTAGTGATAAACGAGACAACTTTTGACGGAGAACCTGGATACCTAGAGGAGTTATCTCTGGCTCAGAGGTGTGGCTATGGTCACTATTAGCTGCCGTCATGCATTCTGAGTGTAATTAGTTTGTGCGTTTGGCTTCATCTTGTTTTTGCATTTTCTGTTCTTATTAATACGTTTCTTTTTCGTTCCTTCCTCAAAAGAGGAAAGAAATTTTTTTTTTAAAGACATCTGGACCTACTTGTCAAACATGAAACATCTGCAGACATGAGAACAACTTTTGATTGATTCAAAAATTGAACAGGCTCAAGGAACAAAACCCCTAACCCTAAAACCCCTAACTCCTAAGATCTTTTAACAAGCGAAATGATCAACTTGCCAATTAAATGACTTATCACTGATATTACTTCCCTTTAGTCACACGACGAGGTGTTTGGTTAACTTGTTTTGTGAAAAATGCGAAAAATCGTGAAAACGGGGAATCCAAAATTATGCAAATGCTGCGGAATTATGCGAAAAAAACGCGGCCGCACAATCCGACGAGGACAGCCTTATGTACTTGCGAGCGCCGTAAAACCTCTTCTAAAAATAAAAAAAACTTCTGAACCTGCCCACTTTTGGCATAGGTCAAGATTTCTGGAAACCCCAGAAATCTGGTTTAGCCAGCTTGTCCTTTTATTTAAAAGCGACCGAATTAAAGTATTTCCCCTCTCCATTCCTGTATGAAACCCGCATCAGTTTTGATGACATTTCTCGTGGCAAAATTGCAATCCGTCGTTAGCACTCCTGAGTGTTCAAACATGCATCACTTAAATGTTAAAATAATTTTATTACATTGTACTTGTGTATGGTTATTATTAACTAGTTTAAGTTGACATAAAATAAATACACCAATTGCTTGCGTAACATGAAACTTCAGAATGTTTCCCAGGTATTACAGCTTATTCGCAGTGGAAAAGGCAAGAAAGACAGCCACAATTACAACAGGGAGTGTAGGTGTGGGCGTGGGGGAAGGGGGGTGGAAGTAAGACATGCTACTTAGTGCCCTCCAACCACCCAGGGTAAGAAAACAGAACAAACAATAACAATAGAGCAAACAATCTATTTCGGTTGCAGAGAGACCTGTTCAACGTTATGGTCATTCGCGAAATTATGCATGACTTCTCTCTCTCTCACTCTCACTAAAATAACAAAAACACCCCCCACAAAAAAAAAAGAATACACAAAAAAAAACAACACTCGCAGTCCGCACTTTTGAGTCTCACAGTGAGGTATGATTCAGCATGAGTGTGTGTGCGTGTGTGTATGTGTGTGTGTATGTGTGTACGTATGTGTGTACGTATGTGTGTACGTATGTACGTATGTGTGTGTATGTATGTATGTAGTATAGGGTTTTACGGCGCTCGCAACTGCTAAGGTCATATGAGCGCGCGAAACACAAGTTGTTTACTTCGCAAAAGTTCATAGCACGATCGGTTAACTAGATTGACTTTAGAATGCTAAGATGTTAAAATATTAAAATTCAGTGTAAATATATTTGTGATTTAAAAACTCTTATAGTAGTACGTTTTCATTTTACAACTTGCCATAAAGGCCAATGGCCTTTATAAAATTCAATATTCTGCCGGGAACAACGACGGAAAAGATATCTTGCAATTTTTTGCATTTACAATATTTCCTTCGGATCTCTCCAAAGTCTAGACATTCTGTCAAGATGTGTCTAATCGTAAAATCTGTGTCGCATCTGACACAGAACGGCTTCTCATCTCCCTGTAGGAGGTAGTAAGTATGTGTGTGTACGTATGTGGGGGTGAGAGAAAGGGGGGGGGGGGGTGTGTGTGAGAGAGAGTGATACAGAGAGAGAAGGAGAGACACAGTGACAGACATACAGACAGAGAGACAGACAGACAGAGAGAAAGAGTGTGTGCCATTGCAGAATACCCCATCGCTACAGCAAAGACACCTATCTGGTAAATTTTAATGCTCAACACCCTCATCTACTTGACATTGATCATTTATGAGGCAGGCTGTGCTGTTCCTGCCTATCAATCATGGCCAACGAGAACACAGAGGAATACAGTATCCCAGCAGACAGAACAAGATACAAGATTTTTAAAAACTCTTTCCATTCAAAAATCAAACTCAAGTCTATTGAGTGCCAAGGCAAAGTGCCTTACTTCTACACGCGACTCTGGTACCTCTAATTAAACATGAATAAAAAAAATTTTTAAAGCACAAGACAAAGTGGAAGACCTATATAATATATATAAATATAATATGACCCTGAGGTACAACATGAATGAAGAAATGAGCAATTACTTTTGACATACGGTATTATTAATTGGGAATAACCATGAAGAGATAAAGAGTTTAAAAAAAACACCCCAAGTAACGTCTAATGATGGCAATGAAAATGATCATGAAAAGGGACTTTTCAAACAAAATAACTTCCATTCAGATGAGAGAAAAAGTAAGACAGACAGAAAGAAATGACAGAAGGAAAGGAAAGCAGTTGGACCTATTTGTTTGTTTGTTTGAGTAGGTGTTTTACGACACTCTTGATTCAGTTTTGTTCTTAGGACCTACTTCTAGGGGCGCTCTCCAATCACTCATGATAAAAAGAGGAACGAACATGAATACCTAGCCAATAATACAAACAAAAACTAGTAAGATAAATTCAACACAGTAAATTTATTAAACATATTTTTCTGCTGCCCGCACAAAAGGAGCTCTTTGCACAGTTTTGAAAAGTTCAAAAAGACAGGTAAACTGACATATCTAGTACATAATATCAATGACAGTTCAGACAACCTTTTTACGCCTTCAATCATGCCGCTGTCACTGAAACTTCTCCCTCAGACAAACTAAAAAGTGTTCTGAGGGGTCAACAATAAGTGGTCAGATGTAAGTCATGATATGAGGCCTAAGAGTCAACAACGAGAGGTCGGAGTTAATTCAAGACATGAATAATTAATAAAGGGTCAACAACATGGGGTCGGACAAACGGTAAATTTCTAAAAAGGTCACCAAGCAGGGTCGAACTGAAGTCAGGACAACAGTCCTGAGGGTCAACAACGAGGGATAGGACTAAAGTTAAATTCATAAATGGTCAATAACAAGGCATCGAGGCTAAGTCAAGACATGAGTCTTGAGGGTCAACAACGTGGGGTCGGACTAAAGGAAAAGTTATAAATGGTCTACAAAGAGGGATTGAAGCTAAGTCAAGACATGAGTCTTGAGGGTCAACAACGTGGGGTCGGACTAAATAATCAACACTAGGAGTTGGAGGTAAGTCAAGACATGAGTCCTGGGGGTCAACAACGTGGGGTTGGACTAAAGGTAAATTTATAAACGGTCAACAACGAGGGATAGAGGCTAAGTCAAGACATGAGTCCTCCTGAAGGTCAACATCGTGGGGTCGGACTAAAAGCAGAGTTACAAATTATCAATAATGAGGGGTAGGGGTTAAGTCAAGACATGAGTCCTGAGGATCAACAACATAGGGGTTGGACTAAAAGAAAAAATCATAAATGGTCAACAACGAGAGGTCGGAGCTTCTTAGTCAATAGGGTCAACAACATGGGGTTGGATTGAAGGTCAAATTCTAAAGTGTCACGCAGAGGGGACGGATCGAAGTCAAGACATGTGTTCTGAGGGTCAACAACGTGAAAAAGGATAAAAGGCACAGTTATATAAACGGTCAACAACGAGGGGTTGGGGGAAAGTCAAGACATGATTCCTGAGGGTCAACAACGTGGGGTCGGACTAAAGGCAAAGTTTTAAATTATCAATAACGAGGGGTGGGGGTTAAGTCAAGAAATGAACCTTGAGGGTCAACAACAAGGGGTCGGACTATAGGCAAAGTACTATGGTCAACAACGATGGGTTGGAGCTTAGTCAAGGCACGAGTCTTGATGGTCAACGTGGGGTCGGACTAAAGGAAAAATTTGTAATAGTCAACAGCGAGGGGTTGGAGCTTAGTCGTTAGGGTCAACAACATGGGGTTGGATTGAAGGTCAAGTTCTAAAGGGTCATCAAGAGGGAACATCGAAGTCAAGACATGAGTCCTGAGGGTCAACAACGTGGGGTCGGACAAAAGGTAAATTGGTAAATTTATAAACGGTCAACAACGAGGGAAGCTGAGGCTAAGTCAAGACAAGATGTCCTGAGGGTCAACAACGTGGGATAGCTGGGGCTAGGTCAAGACAAGGTGTCCTGAGGGTCAACAACGTGGGGTCGGACAAAAGGCAAAGTTATAAGCGGTCAATAACGAGGAATTGGGGTTAAGTCAAGACATGAATCTTGAGGGTCAACAACGTGGGGTCGGACTCAAGGTAAAGTTCTAAAGGGCCACCAAGAGGGGTTGGAGGAACATCAAGACACGAGTCCTGAGGGTCAACAACGTGGGGTCAGACAAAAGGCAAAGTTATAAACGATCAACAATGAAGGATGGGAAGTAAGTCAAGACACGAGTCCTGTGGGTCAACAACGAGGGGTCGGACTAAACGTAAAGTTCAAAAGGATCACAAAGAGGGGGAGAACTGAAGTCAAAACATATATGAGGCCTGAGGGTCAACAACGTGGGGTCAGAATAATAATAACAACAATGCTGATAATTTCTATAGCACCCACTCCCGTGTGAATACAGCTTTAGGCGCTTTACATGTACAAACTATTTTCCTACTCGCATACGTGCGCACGCACCCACACACACACACACACACACATACACACACACACACACACACACACACACACACACACAAACACACACACACACACACACTCACACTCACTCACACTCACGCACACATTACACGCACACACATCTACTTGCTTATCACACGTTACAAAATGAGCACATACAAATACATAAAATAATATAAACTATGCAATTCGCACAATACATAAATGGATACATAATCATTTACATAAACATTGTACTGAACATGAATCTGCTGACATAATGATTTCATTAAATGTGTCTTTAAATATATTTTAAATTTAGACTCAGATGCGGTATGTCTCAAGGGTTGGGGAAGAGAGTTCCAAACTGATGGAGCAAGGTAGGCAAACGATCTTTCAGCTAATTTTTTTTACCTCCCTTTCTGGGACTCTTAAAAAGATACTGATCGCCTGATCTTAGTGATCTAGAGTTTGGAGCATACATTTGGATGAGATCACTGATATATGAGGGAGCTTTATAATTGGCACATTTATGATATAATATTGTAATTTAATATGCTATTCTAGCTGACAAAGGGAGCCAATGCAACGTTCTTAAGATGGGAGTAATGTGATTCCTCTTCTTTTTTCTGTAGTACTAGCCTTGCAGCTTGATTTTGAAAATGTAACTTGTGAAGAGTTGTATTTGGCATGTTAGTTAATAAAGCACTGCAATGATCGATGCGTGAAAACAAAGATGACACGGGCGTTTTCAATTAGCCATCATTCACAAACATAAGACAAAGAAAAAGTTTTAAGTGATCAACAACGAGGGGTTGGAGCTAAGTCAAGACATGAGTCCTGAGGGTTAATAACGTGGGGTCGGACCAAAGGTAAAGTTCTAAATAATCAACAATAAGGGGGTGGAGCTATGTTAATAAGTCCTACTAAAAGGTCACCAAGAGGGGTTGGAGCTAAGTCAAGGAATGTGGGGTCTAAAGTTCTAACAGGTTAACAAGAAGGGATCAGAATAATATTCCAAAGCTTTTACAAAGAGGGGCTGGAGTAAATCTCCAACAAAAACAAGAAGACCTGAGTATATACACATTGGCTGTTGAACCTTTTTTCTTACAGTAAACAAGCTTTTCCTTGTGTTTAAAAAAATATTTTGTAGCGCTCTAAAGGCTTTCAATTTTGTTGAATCAGTGAACTTCAATCTTTTCACAACTCCAAACTTCAAGTTAACAAAATACTGGTGGTATCAGAACGTCTACCACAGAAGGTCAAAGGCCAAACTAACAGCTTGCAGCGCTTGTTTATTTGTTTTTGATCAAGTCATGATTGATTGAGTAGGTGTTTTACGACACTATCGACCCAATTTGATCAAGTCAGTTAACATTAACAGCACCAAAAAAGTGCAAGAAATATTACAGAATTAAAAATCCACTCCAACAACCTCACACTCAAACTCAAAATCAGCAGGAAGCTCTACCCACACCATTCTACCCCCGCAACCACCCCCCCCCCCCCAAAAAAAAAAAATACACTGCCCCCTCAACTACCTCCCGCCATGGCCATGGCAATATCTACAAAATCCTACTCTGAACCTAGCCTATCCACCTAGCTCCCTGTCAACCTATCTGCCTATCTCTTCAGCCCCACTGCGTCATTCTAAGCCTGAGTGTGATATACGGAAATCGTAGCAACAGAGCACTGTGAGACCTGTTTGACCAGAAAAGTGGCTAGACCTTCTGTTGTCACCAAAGTTTGCATTGAAAGTAAGGAACAAAACCTCTTATCATTCTATATCAATGACAATGTTTCTAAGTAGCTTCATTACAAAATCTCCATCTGGACATCATACAAGGAACATTGTTTTCTTGAGTCTTTGCTGGTTTTTACAGCACTATCAACACAATTTATTGTACGGTGAGCTGGCCTCCGCAAAGCAAGTGCAAGGGCACCCCCATCTTCGCTTCAAGCGAGATATGAAATCACTTGATATGGGCTCTTAGGTGGGAGACACTGGGAGCTGGTCTCATCAGAGGTGAAGCCCGACTGCGACAAACGCGACCACCGAAAGAACAGCCAGAGGCTACCAACACAGGAAGACACCATTCACAAGTGCAGCCATGGCTACAAGGACTGCCATTCTGTGTGGACCTGTTCAGCCACAGCAAGCGCTGCTCTCGAACCTGAAATCTCCTACGGCGCAGATCCATAGTATCCTGAGACTGAAGGATGCCATGCCTATAAACACAATTTCACATGAGAGAAATAAAACAGCCAAATGTTAAAGTAGTCCATGGTAGTCATCTGGAGGAATTGACATTCAAGAGTAGCTGCATATTGAAGGATTCTTGATGCCTGGCAATTGTCTGTTAGTTCTTGAATGTCTAATTGAAGAAAATATTTTTCACAGTGCTATTGGCACAATTTAATCATGTTAGCACAGCACTCATTTGGTTGGATGCCCTGTGCAGCGCGGGGATGTTACCATCCAGGGTTAGTGGAAGGTCCTTTCTGTCAGGGCATGGTATCTGCTTCTTTGGTAGCTGTTAACTGTTGGCTTGACATCTTTCTAAGAAAAATATATAAGGTAGCGTGAGTTACTAAATTTGAATAAAGACAATGAACATAGCTGCAATAATGGTCACTTAGCGCACACATGAGAAATAAAATTACGGAGAAAAAGAAAAAAAATGAATGACCCTACAAAGGCATTCTCCTTCCAACAGCTATAAGAAATAGTGGTAGTTTTTTTATAGTAGTACCAACTACAGATTTTCCTAAAAATCTGCCTTTCATAGCACTTATTAAAAGGACGGGCAGACATTTTTTAAAAATCTGTCAGCACATATGTTTAAAAACCTTTCCTTAATTAATTTTTTCTTAAGAACTTGCATCTGTATAATTTGTAAATTTTTCAAAGTAGAAAAAGGATCGCTATAAAATTGTTTACTACCGGTTTAAAAAGACAGACATTTATAAAAATCTGTCAGTATATGTTTTATCATTTACCCTTTCCACCTAAATGCCAAATTAAAACTTTTAACTTTAAATCAGAAAAACCAATTGTAATTTTTCTAATTTTACTTCAATAATAAATAAACAAGTAGTGTTCCAAGACATATTTCCCAGACAAATACCTCCTGTAGATGCTCCTGTCTGTGGGTGCTCCTCCGGCTGGTCCTCCTGTCCCCGGCTGGTCCTGATGATGAAGACGTGTCAATTGATAATATCCTCTTGATTCTATACAATTATTGTAACTGTTTCAGAAAATAAAAAGAGTTACTTTTTTTTTAATTTTAAAAAATGGAACTTTTTTTTCAAATATTACCTTAATAATGAATAAATCATTTTCCAAGACATATTTCCCAGACAAATACCTCCTGTAGATGCTCCTGACTGGGTGTTCCTCCGGCTGGTCCTCCTGTCCGCGGCTGGTCCTGGTGATGAAGACGTGTCAATTCATACAATCGTCTTACATCTATGGGCTACAGTTTTGTATTTTTTATTCAGAAAATAAAAAGACTCGTTATAATATTATTTACAACAAGTTTAAAAGGACATAAGGACATAAGGACATTGATAAAAACCTGTCAGTAAATACATTTTATTATGTTCTCTTTTCACCTAAATGCCAATAAAAAAACTCAACAAACTTTCACCACGAAATAAAAAAAAAAACACGAAATTTATGTTTCTAATTTTATTTTAACAATTAACAAATAATTTTCCAAGACATATTTCCTAAACAAATACCTCCTGTAGATGCTCCTGTCTGTGGGTGCTCCTCCGGCTGGTCCTCCTGTCCCCGGCTGGTCCTGATGATGAAGACGTGTCAACTGATAATATCCTCTTGATTCTATACAATTATTGTAACTGTTTCAGAAAATAAAGAGTCACTTTTTTTTAATTTTAAAAAATAGAACTTTTTTTTCAAATATTACCTTAATAATGAATAAATCATTTTCCAAGACATATTTCCCAGACAAATACCTCCTGTAGATGCTCCTGACTGTGGGTGTTCCTCCGGCTGGTCCTCCTGTCCGCGGCTGGTCCTGGTGATGAAGACGTGTCAATTCATACAATCGTCTTACATCTATGGGCTACAGTTTTGTATTTTTGATTCAGAAAATAAAAAGACTCGTTATAATATTATTTACAACCAGTTTAAAAGGACATAAGGACATTGATAAAAACTTGTCAGTAAATACATTTTATTATGTTCTCTTTTCACCTAAATGCCAATATAAAAAACTCAACAAACTTTCACCACGAAATAAAAAAACAAACACGAAATTTATTTTTCTAATTTTACTTTAACAATTAACAAATAATTTTCCAAGACATATTTCCTAAACAAATACCTCCTGTAGATGCTCCTGTCTGTGGGTGCTCCTCCGGCTGGTCCTCCTGTCCCCGGCTGGTCCTGGTGATGAGGACGTGTCAATACAATCGTATTGCAACTATACAGTTTGTATTTTTGCTTGAGAAAATAAAAACAGTCGCTATATTTTCTACTATCGGGTTTAAAGGCCATAATAACAGTTATAAAAACCTGTCAGTATACCGGCTTACGTTTTATTATATTACCTTTTCACATAATTTTTTTTTTTTACTTTCACTTTGAAATTGAAAAAAAGCTCCACCAGCAATTTTTTCTAATTTTTACTTCAACAATTAATAAATAATGTTCCAAGACATTATTTTCCAGACAAATACCTCCTGTAGATGCTTCTGTCTGTGGGTGCTCCGACGGCTGGTCCTCCTGTCTGCGGCTGGTCCTGGTGATGAAGACGAGTCAATACAATCGTCTTACGTCTATACAGTTTAGATTTTTGTTTCAAAATATTAAAAGAGTGGTTATAATATTGTTTACCACCAGTTTAAAAGGACAGAAGGTCATTATTAAACATTTTTCAGTAATTACATTTTATCATTCTCCCTTTTCACCTAAATACAGCTATAAAACTTTTACCTTTAACAAAAAAAAACTAATTATGTATGATCAAATAATGTTCCAAGACATAGTTCATCCCCCCCCCCCCCCCCCCCCCCCAAGGGTGGTGCTACTGACTGAAGTGTCTTTAGGCCATTCCCAAAGGGGGGACATAAACCATGTTCTTATGAATAGTAAAATTTAATTGTAAATCAGCTGATTCATCAATGTCAGCCTCATAACTGTGCCTGGACTGCAAGAGGGAACTGCTGCTTTTTCCAAATCCATACTACCGTCATTTCCTCTAGTTCTTTTGTATGTTTGTCAAACTCTTGTGACCCACTATTTCAGGGGTGCCTTGATAAAGCAGACTTTGTGCTGTTGAAGCTAGAGAGGTGGGCAGAGAAAGTCTGATTCCCTGTAAGGACTTCTCTGTTGACATCCACCCCTTGGCGCTCATATGACCTTAGGCAGTTGCGAGCGCCATAAAACATCTACTGAAACAAAACAAACAAGAAAGACATATTTCCCAGACAAATACCTCCTGTAGATGTCCTGTCTGCGGATGCTCCTCTTGGTCGTCCAGGTGGTCCTTAAGGAACAATCCAGTATACACGCCACTCCAACATCCTCCCACTCAAACTCAAAATCAGCAGGAAGCTCTACCCACACCATTCTACCCCTGCAACCCTCCCAACCCCTCCCCCCCCCAAAAAAAAAAACCTACACTGCCCCCTCAACTACCTCCCACCATGGCCATGGCAATACCTACAAAATCCTACTCTGAACCTAGCCTATCCACCTAGCTCCCTATCAACCTATCTGCCTATCTCTACAGCCCCCACTGCATCACTTTAAGCCTGAGTGTGAGATACGGAAATCGTGTTGTCTGTGGATGGTCATCCGGCGGCTGGTCCTGGTGATGAAGACGTGTCAATAAACATAATCTTCTTACATCTATACAGTTTGTACTTTTGTTTTAAGAAAATAAAAAGAGTAGCTATAATATTGTTTTTTACCAATTTAAACGGACAAAAGGACATTTATAAAAATCTGTCAGAAAATACGTTTCATCATTTTCCTTTTTTATCAACATGCAAAAAATAAAACTTACCTTTAAATCATAAAAACCAATAGGTACTTTCCTAATTTCACTTTAATAGTGAATTAAAAAATAGAGTTCCAAGACATATTTCCCAGACAAATACCTCCTGTAGATGCTCCTGTCTGTGGGTGCTCCTCCGGCTGGTCCTCCTGTCCGCGGCTGGTCCTGGTGATGAAGACGTGTCAATTAATACAATTGTCTTACATCTATATAGTTTCCATTTTTCTTTCAGAAAATAAAGAGTTGATATATTTTTACTACTGGTTTAAAAGGACATTAATAAAAATCTGTGAGTGAGGTGATCCCAGAGGGTTGGGGTCCGTGTGCGACACTCCGCCTTTGAGGGGGTTGCACCTTCTGCAGACGAAGCAGTGGGTCTATTTATATCCCTCCGACCCACTGGGGGTTTCAAAGCGGTTTGTCAGAGGTGTCTCGGTGGAAGGAAGAACCTTTTTTGTTTTAGTCACAGAGACATGCCTGTTGACCGTGGGCTTTGGGAGG
>NW_004797335.1:166307-171431 GCF_000002075.1 Aplysia californica | reverse complement strand
AGAGGGTTGGGGTCCGTGAGTGACACTCCGCCTTTGAGGGGGTTGCACCTTCTGCACACGAAGCAGTGGGTCTATTTATATCCCTCCGACCCACTGGGGGTATTAAAAGCCTTAGAGCTTGAAAGTTGTTTTGAAATAAATATATTTATTTTTCTAACTTAACTTCAATGTTTGATTACATTATGCTATTTGGACTGGGACATCTGACTGCATTTCATAGAAAGACAACAAAATGGTTCGACCACCTGTTACGTATGTTACCTAGCCAGCCAGCCTTGAGAACCTATAACACCAAGCACTCAAGCTATAAAGGAAGAGGAAGGCCACACAAAGGGTGGATTGCAGTTGTCAAGGAAGCCCTGATAAATCATAGTATCCGAACTGAAAGAGCTGCGGAGCTACAAATACCTCCTGTAGATGCTCCTGTCTGTGGGTGCTCCTCCGGCTAGTCCTCCTGTCCGCGACTGGTCCTGGTGATGAAGACATGTCAATTAATACAATTGTCTTACATCTATATAGTTTCCATTTTTCTTTCAGAAAATAAAGAGTTGATATATTTTTACTACTGGTTTAAAAGGACATTAATAAAAATCTGTCAGTAAATACGTTGGCCTCTTATTATTTTCTCTTTTCACCTAAATGTAAAAATAAAATTTTTACCTTTAAATCAAAAGAACCGATAGATATTTTTCTTTTTTTCTTTTTTTTGTAGAGGTTTTACGGCGCTAACAACTGAATAAGGTCATATGACCACCATGGGGGTTGATGTCAACAGAGAAGTTTTTACAGGGAATCAGACTTACTCTGCTCACCTCTCTGGCTTCAACAGCACAAAGTCTCTTTCGACTTTCAAAGCACCCAGGAAATAGTGGGTCACAAGAGTGTGACAAACATATAAAAAGTAGAGGAAAATGACGATAGTAAGGATTGGGAAAGTAAAAGAAGCAGTTCCCTGTTGTCGTTCAGACACAGTTATGAGCATGACATTGTTGAATCTGCCCTTTTACAATTCTACTGTACATAAGAACTGGAGTAGGGTAAGACTCGCTAAATCAGCGTCCGTGAGTAACGAAATGCTCGCTGGCACTACCCGTAAACAAGCGGACGGGTAACGAGCCATCCGCTTGTGAAGAGTAGTTCGCTACTCGCTACTCATCGGACAGAGACAACAGTTCATTTAGCCAGCGAGCGGACGGGTGGACGGAGAGACTCCATGCATTCAAGCAGGCAGACAGACGGACGGGGAGCGACTCCTATTGCATACTATTTACACCCTGCCCCCCTCGTAAAACATTCACCCTCCTGCCCCACATTGTAGCTAGGTGTTCATGCTGGAAACATAGTGCTACGTCACCAGCCTCTCTCACTCCCTGTGGCACCGCAAGTGGCTTGAAACACTATGCCTAACTAACAAACAATAGACGGCGGGCCTAACATCGAGTCGAGTATCTCGTGTGCTAGAGTTAGTCCGTTCGCCCGCCCGTTAAGTGAATTAAATTGTGGAGCGGACCAAAAAAAGAGAACTGACTTGAGGTCCGCAGTCTGCTCGCTGAGAGAGTAAAATTGTGGAGTGGACCCAAAAAATGAACTATCTTGAGGTTCGCAGTCCACTCGCATGGCCGTCCGTTACCCGCTCGCTCTGACAGTCCGCGAGTAACGAACCCGTCCATCCGCTCGTCTCAACTCTAATAAAAACGAGAAGGGTGGGGGGTATTTTTAAAATTTTGCTTTAATTATAAATTAACAAATAATGTTCCAAGACATTATTTTCCAGACAAATACCTCCTGTAGATGCTCCTGTCTGTGGGTGCTCCTCCGGCTGATCCTCCTGTCCGTGGCTGGTCCTGGTGATGAAGACGTGTCTAATATAATCGTATTGTATCTATACAGTTTTTTTGTTTCAGAATATACAAGGTGATATATTTTTACTACTGGTTTAACTGTTTAACTATGTCTCGACAGTTGCAGCGTCCGGCAGTCGAGATCCATAACTATGGCTGGACCGATGCAAAGTCATTGTATTATGGTAGGAGCCGAATATAAAAAAGTATGAGCTAACAGAGCCTTTAGTTTGACCCAGAAGTCAAAGATAAATGAATTCTACATCTGCGTAATGCTTAATTGATGAGTCTGACTCAAAACAAGTTTTATAAACGCAATATGTCGGGTCGCATTTCCACAAACACGAGAGAATTACGCGGACACGTGATTTCAAATTGCATGTTAAAAGGCCAGAAAAGACATTAATGAAAACGGGTCAGGAGATATGTTTTATTAGTTTTCTTTTTCGCCAAAATGCAAAAACAAATCTTTCACCTTGAAATAACAAAACCAATAGTTATTTTTCTAATTTTACTTTAATTATTAATAAATAATGTTCCAAGACATATTTCCCAGACAAATACCTCCTGTAGATGATCCTGTCTGTGGGTGCTCCTCCGGCTGATCCTCCTGTCCGCGGCTGGTCCTGGTGATGAAGACGTGTCAATTAATACAATCGTCTTACATCTATACATACAGTTTGTATTCTTTTCGTGAAAAAATAAACTGTCGCTAAAATATTTTTGATACTGGTTTAAAGACATTTTTTTTAAATTGTCCAAAAAAATGTTTCATCATTTGTCAATCAATACTATTGTCTTACGTCTATACAGTTTGCATTTTTGTTTCAAAATATAAAAAGAGTCGTTATAATATTGTTTACCACCAGTTTAAAAGGACAAAAGGTCATTAATAAAAACCTTTCAGTAAAAATACATTTTATCATTCTCTCTTTCCACCTAAATGCAACAATAAAACTTTTACCTTTAACTCGAAAAACTATAATAATGAACACCGAGACATATTTCCCAGACAAATACCTCCTGTAGATGTTCTGTCTGCGGGTTCTCCTCTTGGTGGTCCAGGTGGTCCTTAAGGAACAATCCAGTATACACGCCACTCCAACATCATCACACTCAAACTCAAAATCAGCAGGAAGCTCTACCCACACCATTCTACCCTTGCAACCCCCCCCCCCTTCCCCCCAAAAAAAGAAAAACCTACACTGCCCCCTCAACTACCTCCCGCCATGGCCATGGCAATATCGACAAAATTCTACTCTGACTCTAACCTATCCACCTAGCTCCCTATCAACCTATCTGCCTATCTCTACAGCCCCACTGCGTCACTTCAAGCCTGAGTGTGATATACGGAAATCGTAGAAGCAGACCACTTTGATACTTGTTGGACCAGAAAAGTGAACAAACCGTCTGATGTCACCAAACTTTGAACTGAAGGAAAGAGATAGAATTGCCTCGTCATCTTTCTAGTTCAGTGATCTCATATAGTGAAGCAGCTTCTGTACAATATCTGAAACAGAACATCATACAAAGAATTCTTCTGTCGTTGAGTCTGGGTTTTTACAGCCCTATCCACACAATTTCACACAAGCTTGAGAAATCAAAGTGCACAGTCAGTTGTTATAGTTGCCAGTTATCGTTCGCTGGTGTAACTGACAGAAGTCCATTTCAGGGTAGCTGTGGCAGTATATACTCGTCTGGCTGGTTGTCTAAGAGTGAGTGGAAGGTCCGTGCTGTCTGGGCAGGGTGTCAGCTTCTTGGGTGACTGTCAGCTGTTGGCTTCTCATGTGGGTGCTGGCTTTCTGTGAAAAATAAATTTGAAGTCAAATTAGTTATTAATTAAACTTTACAGTTTCAAAGAAAAGCACATCCAAGGCAATAACAATTATCAAAATGTAGGGAAAAAATACGACAGACCTCTAGGTCACGAGAGCCCCCATATTGGTTTTTGATTGAGTATTATGTTCTATATCCCTATAGAGAAAATCTTTTCATGTATTTGCCACATAGATCTACAGATTTTCCAAACAACTTTTCTTACTACTGATTAAAAGGATGGACAAACATTTACAAAAATCTGCAAAATTATGAGTTAAAAATGTTCACTTTTTTTTACAACTTTGATACTATGCATTTCTTGTAGACTAAATTTTTGCAAAACAAAGATCTTTCCTGGGTCAATAATATTAACAATGACTTAAAAATACCAAATACTGGTATAAGCGTATCTTTGAATTCACCGCATTCTATCAAAATAAGCCAAACAGTAGAAGAAACAAATTGTAGCATGTTATAAAGAAAGGACATTTTTATCCTTCTAGGAGATGTTCTTCACATGATTGTGTATTTTTGACCAATTAAAACTTCCATTATTCCAATATTAGTATCCGTGTGATAATGCAACCTATTGAAGGAGAGGTTCCACCTTCAGGGACACGAAGCAACCAATATCATAAATTGTTCTCAGTTGAATTGATTTAACAAGCAAATATTCAGGTCTTAGGTTAATTTTAGACTCATTACTCGACATGACCAGGGGCATTTTTTGAGAGACACCTAAATACAAACATGTAAGTTGAACTCAAAACTCACCAATTATTGGTACTTTTTATTTCTAAAGTAGTAATTGAGTTAATGTTCTAATACGGGACGTCTGTTAATAGGGGGAGGGAGAGAGAGAGAGAGAGAGAGAGAGAGAGAGAGAGAGAGAGAGAGAGAGAGAGAGAGAGAGAGAGAGAGAGAGAGAGAGAGAGAGAGAGAGAGAGAGAGATTGCTCTGGCTTAAATTAAGAGTCGCAAGGGTAGTTGCTGGATGTGGAATACTGAAAATAGAAATTACTAAATCTGAAGGAACTAGGAGGAAGGGGTTAAAGGGGGGGGGGGTGCAGTTTGAGTAGAAAGAGTGCACAGGAAATACAAGTGAGAGAGACACAACAGAACTAGCCCAAAATAGGGAAAGGGGAATGAAATGACATTTCAGTACGCACAATATGTACAATGAGGAGGAATGGGGAGAGACGAAGAATGAGGACTTGATAATCAGAATTGGAATACGGTTTAATATTTTAAAAATACGAAAACAAATAACATACCTGAATATTTGCTAAGATATAAAGGAATCTAAATCTCTATGTGTCGCCTGATCGCCTCGGTTTCATTAGCACAGGAGACGGGAAGGCAGTGTCCAATGTAGTTTTACTACTGGAATCACAAGTAGATCTACCTGAAATGTCGCCAGCTTCGAACTGATTAATTTCTGCTCATGTTGCCCTAAGAGAGCACGA
>NW_004797335.1:154972-165118 GCF_000002075.1 Aplysia californica | reverse complement strand
GAGCATAGTAACAATGTATTCCAATAATTCTTTGGCATTGTTTTAGCTATACACGTCTCGCAACTTTTCTTGCAACTTTTGCTAATTTTTCTTGCAACTTTTTGCAACTTTTGCTGTATTCAAATGCAACTTTCTCTGAGGACTTGTTTTCAGTTTCAGGCGATCGAGTCGGGCAATCGGCCCGATCCAGCCGTTGTGGGCACCCCGTATTGGCGTTTCAAATCGACCAGTTTTGCCGAAGGGGAGCAACCCTGAGTTTCGTTGAAAACGCTGCTACTAATCTATCTCTCGGTTGATTCCCTTGATTCCCTTTTTTAATGCAAATTTTAATACCGTTTTTTGTGGTTGGGGGGGGGGGGTGGTTACGTCCCCACTCACACAATTTAGATCATTAATTTAGGCGGTGCTCTTTGACCTTGCCTGTTAGGGCTAGCCCAGGCTTAGAAGGATCTAACGTCCCAGGCGAAAAACCGAGGTACCGTACTCAACAAATAAATTCTCCCCTCTGATGAGTGTCTTGCGTGCGACTGCAAATTAATGACCATACAACTTACCGCTACACCACAATCGCTTGTTTGAAAGTTTTCAACCTTGGATGTTTCCATCATTTTTGTCATTCCCGGCAACAATTCCTCAGTGTCTCGCCGAAATGACGATCACTGCCTGTCGACTCTTGACTCTGTCTTTTCTGCAAAATTTTTTTTTTATTCTTTTCTTTTTTTTTTGGTAAGTGTTTTACGGCGCTCGCAACTGCGTCAGGTCATATGAGCGCGGGACACAATAAGCTTTTTTGGTTGGTAGGAATTTTGAATTTTGCTCGTGTGGCGGCCGAAGCCTACTCTTCTTATCCATTTTAGACCCCCAGGGATCTTTAACGTGCGCAACTTGCACACGGGCCCTCCGAGGTAAGGGGAGGGGGGGGCAGAAAGAGGAGACGAAAGCAGACAACAGAACATTGCTAGAGACCAGGAAAGGAAGAAAAAGAAGACAACTTTCATCATCATCATCGTCAATGCCTTTCACCCTTGGCAGGCAGGCGCGGTTCGTCCATAGAGCACGGTCCAAAATGTTTTAATGTTCTATGACGTAAAGCACGCACAATAATAAAATAAAAGACACCTCTAACAAACACTAGCCAAATATTATATCAAAACAAGGCCCTCTCTGGCGCCGTAATTGTCATTTCTATTCTATAGCGCCGTAAAACATCTACTATGCCATGCCTACGTTCATGCGCTGTATCTAAACATAACAGGATAGTCAACAGTGGAAACCTGACCTATAAATCGCTCTTTGAGATAACCCAAGTGGTGACGACACTTGTAGTGAGTTTGGTGGTACATTAATATTGATAAGACGGCACATCTCAAATGTGCTCCTGCCGAATAGCGCCGAAACATAGCCCACAGTAGGCAGTCTAAAAATAAACGCCATGGACTGTGCATTATTCCATGCCAAAATTATATGTGAGCCCCGGAGCAATCCAGCGGAGTGCTCAAGTGAATTGTGATTGGTTCATTGTCTTGTCGCTATTTTAAGTGACTCTGTGACCGTGAACCTGAGGGAGGTGAACGTGACATACTTAAGTTACCGTCCTATGAGTTGTGCTTTTGAACGGTTTTGTTGTGGAGTGGTGAAAGGTATTACTTGAGTGTTCAGTTCTAATGCAGGATGAATGAAATTGACGTTTAGCTAACCAACAGATTTAGTTCTAGAAGTCAAAGCCACAAGTAAAAAGAATGAAAATAAAAGCACAAGGTCTTCCTTCACCAACCCAATGATCCTAAAATTATACACCATCCCATTTACTCTGCCCTTGATTATCTTCAGCCTAAGATAGCTTAATTGTGCACGCCCAGTTAAATCAGTTCTATCTCGTGTCCGTTTGACATTTCTATTCCTTTGGTTCTGAGGGTAATTTGCCATTTACAACCAAAAAAAAAAAGAATTTTCATTCAGATATCTAGATTCTATTTCTCGATAAAGGTTCACATGATCGTCGGCCGTTGCAAGCTGGAAAATAATAAACAAGGGGGGGGGGGGTGGAAATGAGGAGCAGGGAGGGGGGGGAATCCGAAAATTAATAAAGCGGGGGGGGGGGGGGGCCCCTTATTCCAAAAATTATTGGGGGGGGGGGCCCTTAAACATGGGAAGGGCCGAATCCCCCCCCCACAATCCCCCCGAAAAATAGAAAAAAAAACTTTTTTAGCGGGCGGGGATCGGTTAAAGCCGCAACCCCCCCCTTTTGTGTCCCCCCCCCACTTTAAAGTTTTGAAAAGTATAAAAGTGACACCCCTTAGTATTTGTCCCCCCCCCCCCCCCCCCAATTTTTTTTTTTTAACGAATGACGTAGTGAAACAGTTTTAATATTGTATTTTATTGTTACCCCGAAAAACGTGAAGGTGCTAATTATTCATCTCGCCTTTACTATAATACATGTTGGTAGCATTTCGCAATCATCGTATCATTTTTACATCATTCCCATCTTTTTTTCTCTTTTTTTTATTTAAAAAATTGTGTTCAGCGAATTCAAAAAAATCTGTCACACTCTTTCCGTGCAAGGAGGGTATAATATCCATCTCCTTTTTCGTTTTCTCATTCGTTCATCCGATCTTTTCTTTCAGCACACTGACATAATGACAACGTACTGGAGTTTCGGGCTGTTTGCAATGTCCCTCTTGGTCATTGGTGCTCAAAGTGAGTATTGGTAACTTAATTTTTTAGTTTTGTTAGGGGAAACAGACGCGTGTCAACACAATAACGGCCATTTGTGCCCTGGAAAAATTAAATAGATAATAACTATGTTTGATGGCCATTTCATAATAACGAAACAAATAGGCCTACATGAAGAACATAGGAAACTTTTTTACGCTTCGATGCTGTCAGGTTATTTATTTTGAGGAATACGAGGCCAGCCTCTGTCGTGTAATAGTTAGGTCTTTCGCTCATGCATACCAAAGATGGGAGTTCAATTCCCGTGTATTTCTGACATTTTTTTAGTTCTCTATAGGCAAATATTAGCATACTAGACTTGAGGCTTTTGATGATGCAGTGTGGAATTTTAGACGAGTAAAGAAATTAAAAGTACAATGTACACACATTTTATAAGTTAAAAATTCACTCCATACGGGAATCGAACTCTGGTCTTCTGCATGCGATGGCAAAGTGCCTGACTACTGTCCTACAGACACTGGTTTTTAGTCCATATAAGAATTTGATTATTAATGTATCAAACTGGAATTTTTTTTCAACTTTTACCTCTGTTTGTTTGCCAGTGTCCGAGGCATCAAAGAAAGGATCACGGTCAGGCGAGTGTATCGTGTGTGAGTTCGTTTTGGAAAGGAAGGATGCCGTCCTGGAGGAAAATCCCACCGAGGTTAGCTATTTGTCTAATGAAACACGAATAGTTTTAAAGTGGTAAAGAGGCTTCACGCCCCTCACAACACTGTAAGGGTATACAAGAGGCGGAACCATGAATTTAAGGTTTCCGGGCCATAGAAACTCACACCTCACGTCTCACGCCTGATGCCTCACGCCTCACGCTTCACGCCTCTTGCGGACCCTCCATAGACGGCACACGGCACGCGGCACATGACTTGTCGGCACGCGCCGTGCCACAGGCTAATACATAAGTTGAAAATACGCTTCGTCACAGAACCAGATGTCATTTTAGAAACTCTCGCGTTCTCCAAGGCGGTTGAGGAACCACCGACATATTGCCATCCTCTGTCCCCGGCCAGTCTCACGAAGCATTTGCCTAACATGAATATGGTATGGGCGTAAGTTAAGATCTACATTAAGAATACGACTGTCGATGTGCATGAAAGTTCAAGCTGCAGTCATCGTCTGCTGACAGAAGTCTCATTAGATTCAGCGACTGAGTTCTGCACCCTGACGATGTTTAGATGGGTTCGAATGGTGCGCGTTCGACATGAAGCGGTCGCTTTTTCTTGAAATTTTTTGTTTTGATTTTCTATCCACCCAATCTGACGGAACTTTAAAAAAAATAATATCAAAGAAGGCCTTGATGGCACTTAAGCATTCTTCCTGTACATTGTGAGGAACTTACGAAATGTCAGGGATGGTGATTTTGTGGAGAGGTAATGTTCAATACAAAATGTTCTCTGATCCTTATTAAACTGAACCATGATTTGGATTTTTTTTAAAGGAACTTGAAAAATAACAATATCTGCAAACTTCCGTTGGCCTGTTAGACTACTGTAGCTTGCAACTTGACGCAATTGTTACGACATTTTGTGGTAATGCATACTGGTGCGTAGTGGACAAAAGGGGACAAAAGCAAAAAATGGTTTGTTTTTTAATGAGCATTATACTGCAGAATTATTAAGTAGAATCATCAAAAATGAATATCAGTCAAATTCCTGTTGAACGAGGAATATTGTGTTCAAATTTGAAGACGAAAGCTTCAGTGTGGAGGAAAATAATTATTTACGAACAAAGTTGTAACGTTTCGGGGTTTTTTATCACGCTGTATTTCAACACATTGGTACCTTGCAAATAACATCATAACCCTTGCCTCTCCTTCGTTTTTCCTTTCAGTCTTCGGGGGCGGGGGGGGGGTGTTGTTTTTTGTCGAGGGGGGGGGTGTTGTTTTTTGTCGAGGGGTGTTGTTGTTGCTGTTGTTGTTGTTTTTGTTTTTGTTGTTGTTGTTGTTGTTGTTGTTGTTGTTGTTGTTGTTGTTGTTGTTGTTGTTGTTGTTGTTGTTGTTGTTGTTGTCCTTTTTTGTACGAGAGACCTGTCAACAAATGTGATGTTTTCTTCACCAACAGGCAGAGATTGAGTCTTCCTTGGACAACGTGTGTGATGTCCTCCCCCGCACCATGAAGTCTGAGTGTGACAATCTTGTTACACAATACAAACCCCAACTGATTCAACTGTTGCTGCATCATGCTCCAGACCAAGTGTGCTCACTCCTCGGTCTCTGTTCCTCGACCTAGAGGTATTTCCGAGGGCTTTCCGCTACCCTCGTTTTTCAAACGTTTGTTTCTGTCTTATTCACATTCTCATAATCATTGTTAAAGGAGTATCTCTTTTATCGAGAGTCTTCATCATTTTGATACAGTACTGCACCCCTTCCAGCCCAGATTGATCCTGACAGGCAAGGTCAAGGCTGCTTGTACGATGCAAAAACTTAAATTATCTGTGTCGAAGGAAGCTTTAAACGTTTACAAAATTGAATTGGAGAGTTGGGGTCTTATGCAACATTGTAATTGGACTCTACGAGTAGCTGTGTCCACCTAACTCTTGAAAGGAGAAAAATTTGTCTCTAAAAGCGCCATGAATGGCTATTTTTGTCATTTTAAGTAATACCGCGAGTCTAAAAAAGAAGACCCATTCAAATTCAAAGGGTAATAACTCTGTCTTCTTTAGACCAATTTCAACGAAACTTTGAAGAAACGAAATTCAATTAGGGCGAACATTACATTTGTCAAACTCCATGTTAAAAAAAAAATCAAGGGTTTTGTTGTTGTTTAGTTGTTGTATTTCAACCAAAATTGAGTGAAAATCAAAAGTTTGCAGCTTTTTAAAATTCAACCATACTAGTACTGGCCTATTTCAAGCAGTCGTTGTTTGTGTATTGAAGAATAAACCAAGGCCAAAATGAATATATACATGTATTGCCAATTAAACCCAAGGAGATGATGGCTATTCAAATCTCCAGGAGTTGACTCTTTCTCCCCATACAAGCTCCAATATGCCACTGGAAATTTGGAAAAAACCCAAAGCGTGTTTTGGGGTTGGTTCTTTGGACGTCCTGTTCAGCATTGAGTTCCAACTGTTCGATTGTTTGTGTCTTGTTTCCGTAGATTCTGTCTGTCCAGAAAACCCAAAGGTAATAATTCAATGGGCTCAAATTTGGAGGAATATTGTTACCATTCATTTGTAAACTTTCAGCCTATAAGGTGTTCCCTAATCCTTTCTTAAGGACCACTCTATACATTTGGGGTGTTGCCCCAACCCACTAAAACCAGGTTTCTACAGCATAACCCCTTCTCCTCCCCAAACGTCTCCAAAACTTTCAAAGTACGGTGAGATATCCATCTGAGGTGATTGTTGTGGTTTTATCGTTCTTGTCTTGAAACCAGAATGGGCAGATCACACCCCTTTAATGAAAGTTTCTTAGAAGTGAAATTTTACGGTTTACCCACATTTGGTTGATAAAACTTGATATTTTATAGAGGCGTCAGTCGATTTTTTTTCATACTTATAAACTTGATGTCTTCCTGGTTGAATTTTATTCATCCGAATTTTGTACATATTATTAGCTCACTAATGGCAGAGTTATTGCCCTTTAAGTATGTCCTCTTTTTTAGACACCCAGTAGGCCTTTTTCTGTATCAAATGTCATCATAAACTCAGCCTTCAAAAGACCCAAATGGTTTGTTGGAAGGCGCCACTGGTAGGTCCTACCCTCTCGTTTACTTCTGTTGTATCTGTATGTCTGTCTTACCTTTTTCCCACAACTAAATGACCATTCTCTATTCAAACAAAAAACAAACTAACTAAAGACTTGTAGTGAAAGTTAGGAGAACGGCACTGGCATGTCCCACTTCTTTTCTTTCCTGTAATGTTTCTATCTGTCTTGCCTTCTCCCTTCACCAAATGACCGTCATCGTGTCGATGTGGGTTTTTTTTTCTTTACTCAAGTAAACCAGTAAGACTCATAAAGTGCTCGATAGTTATTCATAATGACATTGTCAGGCTGCCTGTAGCGGCAATATAGGTTGGTTTGGCCACATTAAGAAAAGTTTCTTAGTTTGGGTCAGCAATCACAACCGTCCTGAACAAAAGTATGATATAATATCTTTATCTCTAGACAAAATGGCGATGTACCGTGAAAACTCTTTAAACAACCCATGTTTAAAAATGCGCCTTTTGGGATTCAAACCAGAATAATTAGTGTCGCAGTCTAGCCAGAGTGAACAGAAACAAGCTGTGGAAAGAACTCGAAAACTACACAGAAAGAGGCCAACTTCTAGATAACATCCGTGCCATTTACGAAAACAGCATAAGTACAGTAAGAACGTCAGAGGGACTCTCAGAATGGTTCGAGATAACATCTGGAGTAAGACAAGGTTGTGTCCTATCACCACTACTACATGTATTTATCATATATATTATATAAATGGATAGAATTACAAAAGAGGCCAACACAGAACCAGACGCCCTAAATGAATTACGCTTCGCTGATGACCAAAGCCTTACACACAAAGATGAACGAAGTCTCCAACACCACACCACCAGATTAAACGAAGAATGTAACAACTACGACATGAGGATCAACATCAACAAAACAGAGACAATGAAAGTAAGCAGAAAGTCAGAACCACTCAGGATACATATCAACAACAACAGTCTCAGACAGGTCCAAGAATTTAAGTATCTCGGAAGTACAGAGGATGGGCGACTGAACAGAGATTTTGAAACACGAGTACAAAAGGCCAATAATGTTAGTTACCAGCTTACTCCACTACTGAAACATCCTAACATCCCCATGACAACAAAACTCAAAATGATCAACACCATATCCATCCCAACACTCGCATATCAATGCCAAAGATGGACCTCGAACAAGAAATTAGAGCAAAGAATTACAACATGTGAAATGCGATGCCTTAGAAAAGCAGTAAACAAGACCAGGCGAGACAAAATTAGAAACTGTGTAATCCGAGAAATGGTGGGCACAAATGATGTCATGCATCACATCCAACACCAAAGAATCAAATAGTTCGGACATCTCCTACGATTACCAACACACCATCCAGCACAACGTGCCTACCTCCAAAAATTCGATGGCAACAAGGCTAGAGGGCAACCGAAAAAGACCTGGACAGATGGTGTCAGTGAAACATTAACCACCCACGGCATCCCCCTGACCAAAGCTCTCCGGATGGCGACAGAGAGACGTCTCTTTCTTCCCGCGACACCCAAAAGGGTATAAGCGGCGGATAAAAGTAAAGTAAAGTAGTCTAGCCTGATATCTACTGAGCCATTGCTTCACCCTGACACCCAACTCGAAATTAGTCTAATACTATATCATACGTAAACAATAATATCACCACCCCCCCCCCCCCCCCAAACCCCATGTGGAACCATTACCTCAGTCGCCATGACTATACCCACCACTAGCTTAATAACCACCAATAGTAACAACCATAACAAAGCAGCAGCAACGCTTTCCAAAATTTTAGTACTTCCGATACGTGGATGGTTTCAAAAGTTTTGTACACTTTTTTTCTTTTTTTGGGGGGGGGGGGGGGGGTGGGGGGGTTGGTTAATTTTCTTTTGTTGTTTTTGTTTTATTTCTTTGGGGATGGGTTTGTTGTTGTTGTTTGTTTTGTTTTTTGTTGTTGTTGTTTTTTGGTGGGGTTTTTTTTTGGGGGGGGGGGATTGTGTGTTGGTGTTTTTTGTTGTTTGTTTGATATGTGGGGGGTTTTTGGGTGTTGTTGTTGTTTGTTTGTTTGTTTGTTCGTTGTTTTTTTGTTGGGTTTTTTTGTTGGTTTTTTTTTTTTTGGGGGGGGGGTGGTGATTTATTAGTCTCAAATGTATTTCAGCTAGACAAGATAGCCGCTACACCTAGCCAGGCAGGTCATTTACATTTTCACCCAACACAAACACAACTACTTCTATCCTGTACCGAATCGACCCCAGCATGATGCGCAAATGATATTTGTATCCAATATTACAGCTCAACCCATCATGCTAATCCATGTGAAACTGAACCAACAAACCGTAGCAATATTAATATATACGCTCCAAATAATATGTGTCACGACGTAGTGGAATCAGGCGCTCGTCAATTTTGGGGCATATGGGGTTATTGATGCATTCTTAAAGCCTATTCACTTGCCTTGTTTTTGGGTTTTTTAAATAGTCATTTATTCTGAATAGAAGTCGAGATATTTGGGATTGAATAGGGTGTGGCCCGCTTGGTGTCAGAGGTAAAATTAGAGGGGGGGGGGGGGGCTGCCTAAGTTTGGTGACTTCTACGGGTGATATGTCCTTGGAAACTGCAAGTTTACATGAAATCTGCCTTTGACAAACTTTTTTCAGTAAAATCCACATAGAAATGTGTTTCTAAATAAACGTAAGGTTTTGAATCAAGCAAATGAATGGCGGAAAAAATCGCCTAAGTGGCGAATAGATGCTAGTTTCTTCGATTTCACTACTTTGATGAGCGCCTGATTTCACCACGATCTGGATGTTGAACACGCATTTATTTCTCTCCTTAACTCGCTTCTCACCGACATACTAGATCTCTACAAACTCATCGTTCAACATATTGAAATTTAAAAAAAACCAAGGCTTATAATAGCACGTAGCTACAGTTATTGGGGAATGAAGGTCGCAATGAGAACGTCAACATCTACATTGGCTGCGTATTCACATTAGCTGTTTCACAAAAGAGAGAGAGGGAGTTACGACTTGTCATAATAAAGTTGTGTAGCTTTGTGCGCGCTCGCTAAAATCTGCCGTGCAATATGTCATGGCTGACATCTGCCATGACTATCTTCGCTAAAATCTGTCGTGTAATGATACCTGTCCCACTTTTGTAACAGTGTTACTTTAATACTTTAATGGAAATAATTGATATTATCATGGCTTTTCACACAGTCTAGGCAGTAAACGATGTTTGATTCCCACAAAACCTCACCACGCGCTGCGGGTGGTTACAGGTCCCTGTGGGTGCATGGGTGAAGGTCGCTACTAGAATCTAGTAGGTCATACTTTTCTTTCCCTCTGTTGTTTCTGTCTGTCTGTCTTATTTTTTCTCAGCACTAAATGACCATTACCGGTGTATTCTATTATGTCGATGTGCGTCTCTTTACTCCAACCAAACAAACTCGCTGAATGTTGTTGGGTTTTTTTGGTGAGTGTACGTGATTCCATACCTCGCGATTTTTTTTTCTTTTTTAACTCGAAGTCAGCTTTTTGTGCGTGCGTGCGTGCATGCGTGCGTGAGTGCGCGTATGCGTGTGTGTGAATGTGTGTGTGCGTGCCCGGGCATGTGCGTGTGTGTGTGTGTGTGTGTGTGTGTGTGTGTGTGTGTGTGTGTGTGTGTATGAGTGTGTGTGTATGCCTGTGTGTGTATGTGGGTGTGTAGTATGTGTGTGTGTGTGTGTG
>NW_004797335.1:144545-154095 GCF_000002075.1 Aplysia californica | reverse complement strand
TATGTTGGCCTTGAGAGGCAGGATCAGAGCAGCCCGCTGCCTACATGGTGATGCTTACTGTGACAAAGGCAGGCGGGGGCGAAATCAATTATTGAATAAGTTCATTGTAGAAAAATCAAAAATAGAAAGTTTGCAGAATAAATATGATGGCGTCGATAGCCTAGTGTTTAGGCTACCGGACCCATGCTCGGGGGCATTTGAAAAGTCACTTTAAACGAATCTCCCTTGATTCGGTCCTTTCGGAGATTGACTTTTAATTCGGAGGTTCCACCTCTTAAATAACCTAATAATGTTGACAGTAGCCTTAAAGCTATACTATTTCACCATTTTCTTTTTCAGAATATCTGTTAACAATAAACCCTTTAACATACTTTCATTTATCTTACCTTGATTAAACAACGATAGTTGATTCATTCCCTTTAAACTGAGAAAGGTAAAGATTTTTCAACACTTGTGGGTTCTTTTCAGTCCCATTACACTACCGGAGTCTGGTGTAGCAGTTAGATGTTTCACAGTTACACTCAAGAGACCCAAGTTCGAATCGCGAGTGTAGAGAGTTTTATCGAGTATCTCGGTCTTTCTGCTGGGATGTATCCCTTTCAGCCTGGGCTCGCCCTAAAAGGCAGGGTCTGAAGCAAGCTTCCAAACTTATCCAAATTGTGTCGATTTGGAAAAACAACATTTAAAAAAACAAGGATTAATAGATTCATTTCACTTTAAATACTTACAAACCCCCAGTGAGTTATTTCACAGAAACTATTCATAAATTTAGTATTTGAACATCTCTAGTCCAATTCCTTTTATAGCCTCCACCTGTCAAAGACAATCCCTTGTACAAACGACTATGTCCTACTCACCCCCCCCCCCCCCCCCCCCCCCCCCTCTTTGCGTTTTTTCTCTATAATATATTATAAAGAAAATACGCAGGAGGATCACCTGTCTAAGAGTACGAGTCTACTTTTCTCCTCGACAATGGGTGACCAACTTGGCCATCGTCGACTAGCTTAGAAAAGTGAAAACACTATATACTAATAGCCACTTTTAAAATCCAAAATGCTGCACATTCTGTTGCAACTACAAAACACAAAAGCGCTAGTTAATAGAAATTGCCAGAGTCAAAACCCCCAAAAAAAGAAAATATTGAAAAGTAAAAACACAAGACTTTGATGGACAAAAACGTGCCCTATCCAGTTGTTCCACTGAACCCTTTATTAACAATCTCTTCCCACATTGTTTGTGCGGTGTCCATGAAAAGTTAGACCGGAAGGGGGGAAGCAGCGGCTAAGAACTAAGATATGGTGCAAAAACCGATGAAATATTGACTCTTTATCAAGTTTGAACTAGACCATTTCATGCTTGTCATTATTTTTTGCAGTCGAAAAAGTGTTTCTTGAGTTTTGGGTTTTCTTTTTTTTCTGAGATGCTCTTCATGACATTTTAATCGCGTGCAGAGACAGACAGAATGAAGTAATTGACGACACAGCAAAGTAGTTGACGAAAACCAAATTAAATTTAATGCTGAATGTCTGTATTACATTTCTGTAAAAATAAGGCAGAAAAGGCGACTGTATAAATTTTAATAATTTAAAATAAAAAATAAAAAAATAAATAAATAAATAAATAAATAAATCGAGGAATAAATAAATTAATTTAATTTTTTTACAAAAATAAATAAATAAATAAATAAATAAATACATTTTGTGAACAAACGTCTGTGCATGCAAACTAAAAAGTTTTTCTCCGATTCAAACAGCTTAACCCTACCCAAAATTAATGTCAAGGGACCATGCTGGCAGATGCCATGATTCTCATTCTTCCTCTCAAATTACATGTAGGCCTACGAGCTTTTTTCTTGACTGAATACATCAAAGGTTTCTGTATTGCAAGGGCTTATAAGACCAAGTAAAACTATTAATTTATTTCAAAAGGCAGTGTTGCTTCCACACAAGCATATCGCAGCACAGAATAGTAGAAGGTGTGCCCACGTCTGGCAAGTCATTGTGCTGCTGGGCTGTGCTCCAAAATATTAGGTCAGCTCTGACGTAGACACTCTCCCGCAAATTGTTCTCCTGGTGGGGCAAGTTAAAAAGTTCTTGTGGGTTCGAGCCTCAGCTTGGTCCGACGTTGTGTCCTTGAGAAAAGCACTTTACACGAATGTCCCATTTACGGGCTCGGTTGTTTTGGAGGAGATGGACGTTAAACTCGGAGGTCCCGCCTCTTAAATAACCTGATATATTCAACCATAGAAAGTATGATCTAATCGACTAATACGGAAAGCATGTAAAATTTCAACATCTACATTCCCCTACTTGGATGAATGGTACATAACAACTTGCACACACACAAAAATTCCATCTTTTTAGACACCCTTGTTCCCTCAAATAAAAACACCAGTTAGAAGTAAAAGACCTAGGTTTCTTCTGATCTGTAACAAAGAAAGATACAGAAGGTCATTTTTACCATCATCCATCAAAATTCTTCCATCTTAACCATCTTGTACAAGTATTTATACGACCTTAGAGCACGCATCGGAATAACATTGAGTGTGTATCTAGCTTAAGATTATTATTGTTTGTGTTGCTGCTCATTTATATTATGCATGTGATTGTAAGCCTGCGTGTGTGTGTGTGTGTGTGTGTGTGTGTGTGTGTGTGTGTGTGTGTGTGTGTGTGCACGTGGTGAACACCAAACCAATGTGCCAGGATCTGCACCTTAAAGATGTATCTTATCTTATAGTGTTGATAGCAGCGTTAAACCTATATCATTTCACCATTTTTTTAAACTTCTCATCCATGGTGCAAGGACATGCCAATATGGCCTCAAGAAATTAATGCTGAGAGCGTAGACTGAGTGGAAAGTTTTTGTGTGTAGGGATCAGTGACATAATAATATTCACAAACCACAGTCATGGATGAATTGTTCTCTCGTGTGAGACATACTTTCCTCGTGCTCTTTTTCTACAAGCAACCAACCACTGACTCCCCCCCCCCCCCCCCCCCCCACCCCCTTTACATCAATTGTAAGACTGTTTTGCTGATGTCAGGTGTAAAACGAGAACTCATTTTTTTAAAAGTTACCGAAATCAGAAATTCGAGTCGTCAAAATTGTAAAGCGTAATCGTATGTCGAAATTTTCCATAAATGCTTGGATAGACCAGTGGCGTCGACAGCCTAGTGGTTGAGCTACCGGACCAGTAATCATGTGATTGCGGGTTCGGGGATTCGAGCCTCAGCTCGGTCCGACGTTGTGTCTTTAGGAAAAGCACTTTACCAGAATTTCCCATTTGACTCTGTCCTTTCGGAGATGGACCTTAAACTAGGACGCCCCGCCTCTTAAAAACCCTAACACTGTTGATAGGGGCGTTAAAACTTTACCATTTCACTATTTACTTTTTGGATAGACTCGGGGCTTTGCGTCGTTGCGAGCGCCGTAAACTCTTCTCAAAAACTCGTAGCTCGTTGAGGGGCTGATGTTTCATTCTCGTTTGGAGAAGCTCCGACATTCCAAGTTTTCCCTATATCGTCCAAACGTGATTCTTAAGCTATGATTAGTTAACTCCAGAACATTTTGCGACACAATTTCCTCTACATTACTCAAACTCAAAGAGGATTAATAAGATTTGAGTACAGCAAGTAGAGTAGCCGAAAATTCAAGGTAAAGGGAAACAAGTAAAAGTGCATAAAATTATTGCAAAGGGAAAAGTAGCCAGGCCAGAGATAGTAACGTAAAAATTGGCTCGAGTAGTACAACTCAGTTCATAATCTACGACTTAGCCTAAGCAAAAAAAACACAACAAGTAAATATGTCTAAGAGCTCAAGCACACAGGCTCCTTACAGACCAAACTTTTTCCGGGCCAGAAAAATTATGTACAGAAAAATGCGGTTATACCGTTCACGTAGGGTCGGGTCCATACGAACAATACAGATTTTTCCGGTTTCAAGATGGCGCTCTCGAGCGAGGAAGCGCAAGATACTTACCTAATTTTACGTTTGCAATAGCACCATAAACACACGGGAGCACACACACACACACACACACACACACACACACACACACACACACACACACACACACACACACACACACACACACGCGCGCGCGCGCACACAATACAAACACGCCGACACACATACACACACATGCACATAGACCGCCTCGGTGGCCTCTTGGTAAGGAGTCCGCTATGAGAGACCTAGAGGAAGGTTAATTAATCTTTTAAAAGCTCTAAAACACAATAAAAACGAATTTTTAAAGTCAATCCAAGTGTAAAACTGAAAGATCAACAGACGATAACAGCTAGCAGGGCACGCCCACACAGTCAGCTGTTTACGTAAACAAGCTTGAAGTGAGCCAAAAGTTACCGTTTTTACTCCAGATATTTTACCAATCAGACATGTTTACATTTCAGACCATTCACGCTCGAAAACGGGTCAAAATCTAAAATTAGTTGCGAATGAAGAACATTGAAGCAAAGGTGACCATCGGGTAATGGTTCTAAAAATAACCTCATAGCTACACTCTAGCAAGGTCCAAATACCTCTACCTCGTCACCCAAGCTCACAACAAACCACACACACCTCCAAAATCAATCAAAATAAAATATTTATAGTCGATAATAGTTGTTTATTTTCATCTTAAATGAAGCAGAAGACCTCAAACTTTTAATAGATCCAAAAAACAAACAATTCAAGGAAAGTCACTTTTTTACCTTTCGAGCCTCGTCGCTGATAATGATAATGGCACACTGCGTTTTACTCTTTCGACTGATATTTACCGGGGGAGACATATCTCTGCTTTGGTGGTACAAAAGAAAAGCCCTAGCCTCCAAACGGCGTCACTGGATTCTCCCAATTTGTAAAGACCGTGGAGCTTTGGGAGAATTCAAATTGTTGGCCCGAATATTTGCTGATGTTGAGAAATGTTTGGAATATTTTCAAATGACTCCAAAAACATTTTATGGACGAAATCTCTGTTGGTGTAACTTTTGTCTTTTCATTTTTTAAATCATAAAGCGCTGTTCCTACCCGCACAAGTTCGATAAGCTGTGCATCGTTCATTTTGCACGACGTGCGACTGTACTGTAAAGTGTGTAGCGGAGTGTGTATGCCGGCGTGTTTAGTGACGTCTACTCCCTTTTTCTGTCCGCACAACCAGAAAACGTATGGCATGCTTGACGCAATCCAGATTGTGCGGAGGACGGAAAAAGTCTGGACGCATCGGTCTTGCTGCTGAGTGCATGTCAAGTTGTGAAATATAATGTTGAACACAGACGCACTTTATATATATGGTGTGTATGGTGCCTGTGTGTTTGAGCTCTAAGCCACCTCTTTAATATTTGAAAGCTTTGATATTTTAACATTTAAAAAAGCAACAACAAACAAACTAACAAAAAAAAAGGACAATAGAATTGTTTGAAAGCCCATCAACTACATTTTTTTCTGTGGGTGCGTTCTGGGTGGGGTTGTCTCCTTCTTTTCTATCAAACATCGAATACCCTTATTCGTTTCCTTCTTTTCTATGTAGCCTACTTCACTCTCACTGGTAACACCGCTAAAGTCTAAACATAAATTAGTCCGAAAAAGCAATCTTGTCCGAAGAATGTATCTCTTCATTTGAAACATTTCCACAAATTGTCTTTAAAAAAAAAAAGAATCATCATTGCGTCCCTTTTAATGTTTATCTCAGCTTTCAGCTTAGCACAGTTAGAAATCTAGAATACTATGGTAATATAGAGGAAAAGTTATTGGCATCTGATCTATATGGGCTGTTTATTTTCTTATTTGTTCCCTTAAAAGCGTCCAGCACTTACAAATGTAGGGGTATTTAAACATAATATGTAGGTTCATTTTTCATCTGGCCACTTAGACAAGTGTAGGTGGTTGGCGGGTGCTCTGGTGGGGTTTGCTTCTTCTTTCCTATCAAACGTCGATCGTCTTTATCTCCCCTCATTCTTCTGTGTTTGTTACTCTCTTGCAACTCATCTAATCTTCGGCAGCTCGGAACTTATTGTGTTGCAAGTGCCGTAAAACACTTACTAAAACTAAAAAAACTAAACTTAGACAAGTAAGGACACAAGACCTAAAAAGACAAACTTCTGGCGACATACATTATAAAGTTGTTTCAGCGAGCCGTTCACCGACAAGGTGTTCCCGTACATTTGTGGACAGGGAGATTCTGGGAGCCCCCACCCCACCCCTGCTGCGAGTGTGAACTAAAAGGTGTGTGTGTGTGTGTGTGTGTGTGTGTGTGTGTGTGTGTGTGTGTGTGTGTGTGTGTGTGTGTGTGTGTGCGTGTGCGTGTGCGTGCGCGCGTGCGTGCGCGCCTGCCTGCCTGCCATTGTAAGGTCCAATGTGATAATCCTTTGGTTAAATGTTGATTTCTTCAGGGAGATTCTGGGAGCCCGCTGCTGTGTGGATGTGATCTGGAGGACCAGGTGTACACGGTTGTGGCGGGAATTGTCTCCACGGGCTTAGGCTGTGCCAGGGCGGGTACCCCAGCGATCTACACACAGGTCAGCGAGTAGGCCTACTCCGACTGGATTGACCACGTGCACATGAAAGAAATTATGTCGATTTTATTTTTACTTGTCTGAAGATCAATAAATATGTACGCACATGCACGAGTCGGACAGCAACAATATCGCTTCCCCAGAACTAGAAGTACAAAGTTCCATCCGCTCAGTGCCTTGTTTGAAGAAATTTGACGTTAACAAATTCTGAGTTTCACAACAAGTCAAGCTTTTTCGAATGCAGTAACATTGTATTTGAAAATCTCGATAACAACTCCGAATAATCTAACAATTTTGGTAGAGCAGATAAAACATTTAGTTTATGATTTCATAATCTTAGTAACTCAAAAAAAGGGGCAAAAATATCTGGTAGAACTTTGTAATTCTAAAGTATTAATATATATGCCTTTTATTTTTTTATTCATGTTTTGTAAGCACGAACACTTTTTCTCTTATTCAGAACCTTATATTTACATAATGATGAAGGTAAAAAATCTAATTATTAGCAACATTGATCAAGCACGTAAAGAACATGTCTTTATCAAATTCAGAATAAAGCTGCTTGAATGAATTTGAGTTCTTGAGTACGTTCCCATTGTAAGACCTTATTCGGTTATTTAAAAAAACAAAACATTCACTTGTACAATGAAGATCAGATTCGAAGGGTCGTAGCTATTATTTGTCATCTGGCAACAAAATTGTCTTTATCCTTTTAATTTATTTTCCCTTCAAACCAGGCTGGAGACGATACATGTATGTGAAGTATAGGGTTGTTCAAATAACAATATAATCTAACAACTGGAAAGGAGGGCGGGGTCTTCGACTTCTATAAAAGGAAAGTGTAAGAAATGGGGGGGGGGGGGTGTCCTGAATCAATGATTACACTTTCCTTTTATAGAAGCTTAGAGAAAAAATAACAAGGAAAAAATGATGGTTTTGGTCAAGAAAGGCTTCATTTCATGGGTCCAAGAGTGTGCAGGGGCCACAAGGGATGAAGAAAATATTTTCCAAGTATTGCAGCATTGAAGAGGCACACGACTTAACACAGAACGGAAGAAGAAATGGAGGTGGAGGAAGAAGAGGAGAAAGAGCAGAAACAGGACCCAGATTTGGAAGACAACTCAGCAGATGCCCATGTTTTAAAAATATTTTTGACATAATGATGAACGCTGCCTTTGTTAATGATAACTCATTTCACTTTTTGTTTTAAGCATAATGATAAGTAATAACAGATGATACAGTGGAATCCTGATGAAGTTAACTTGCTTAAAGTCAACTCTTGCTTATCAAAGCAATACGAGACGCAAAGCAGGTCTTGGGACTAAGTGCTTTGCTCTGCTGCGATTTGAGTCTTGCCTGCCGTCCGCTGCTCGTATGCCTTCGATTAATCGAACAGACTAGTTTGTGGCGCAGTGACACTGTGCGCGGGGTCTCTCTCTCTCTCTCTCTCTCTCTCTCTCTCTCTCTCTCTCTCTCTCTCTCAGAATTCTGACGTTAGTGGTTTCGCGGATTGCAAGCAGGGAGGGGAAGGAAGAGGGGGTCAGACACGAGTGGCTTCGCAGATTGCAAATTGGTGTGGGTCTAGACGGTAGTAAGAACGTATAGGTGTGGGTACTTGAAGCTGAGGCTAGACTCAACGTATCATGCTGGTGATTTGATTTGATGATTTGACCTAGTGATTTGAGGCTTGTGACTTTAACTAGGGGCTTACGAGCACGAGCGTGTTTGCTACCGGGGTACAGCCCTAGTGTCCGCGTTTGGAGGCAGACATTATTTTTTGAGCGTGGTTTCGAATCCCAGTCCCAGCTTTTTTTTTTTCCTTCTCATCGTCCCAACTTACCAACAATGTTTCCCATACCGTAAACCGGGGTGACTGCAAGATTTTAATTAAAAAGGTGAATGAAGTCATGGACGACTAGAGTGTCCCCCCTTGCTTCTAAGTGATCTCCCTTGTAAAGAAGACACATTTGGCTGTCTACTTTGAAACCTGTCCTCAGAGAAATTCGCGCGCGCAACCCGCAAGTTGCGCACGCAAGTTTTGGCCTCAGCGCAACTTTTGCCATTTTCGTGAATTCGCGAATTTTAGGCAATTTTCTGTAAAAGTTGGAAAAAATAATCATTTAATTTCGGTAAAAATAACTGACATTTTCTTCCGCAACTAAGAATAACGACGCGATGGGGGGTAATTCGTACCTGAAATTAGATCTACCACTTCCTTTACTTGCTCTACGGGGTGCCCAGTGCCCGTTGCGGATGAGATCGGGTCGGGGTGATCGCCCGACTCGCCTGAAAACAACGCGTTTTTCTTTGAGGCAACGAGTCGGGCGCGATCGATTTGTGCCACCACGATAGCCACTTTGTGCCATCAGAATGTCTAGCAAACCATCCCGTCCCGACCTAACCTCCCCAATAGTCCTGTTTGGACTGAATCATCTTCTACTTCTTCTAGTTTCTAGACCTAGCTAAATCTAGACTCTAGATCTAGATTCTAGAGAAAACTCAATCGTAAACACGATCGTCTGATTACTTAGCTTGCTTGGTTCCGAAGCACCAGGTAGATAGATCTAGATCTAGTATAAAAATTTGTGAAAGACTTTAAATCATAGGCCGGGGGGTCGTAGATCTAGACATGGATCGATTCACCCAGAAAACCCCTAAAGGGGTCGTTCAAATATAATCTTACGTCTGGAAAAGGCCTAAAGGGGGGGGGTGTCTTGACTTCTCTAAAAGAAATGTGTAATATTACACTTTTGTAAGGTTAAAAAAATAACAAGGAAAGTAATTTATGACCACTTAAATTTTAAAAAACAAAACATGACATAAAAAAGAGTAAACTCTGCTATTCACTTTGTAGTTTTTCCGGAAATGTTCCGCCTATACCAAATTTGATTATTATGTCACATGTGTATGCATGTTTTTCAAGAATACTATTAAGTAAAAGTAAAGCGCATAGAACAATTTATTGTAACACAGATTTGGGCAATGTAAATGTCATATTATAAGCGAATTAATATCAGTATTACTACTGGGTTGCGTGGGGG
>NW_004797335.1:122072-142565 GCF_000002075.1 Aplysia californica | reverse complement strand
TTTTTTTTTTTGGCGGTAGACATTCACATTTCTTTTTAGTTTGATCTAACAAAACTCACTTTGGTTTTTTAAATTTTGATTGCAATCAATGAGCATACCAACAATGTATTCCAATAATTCCATGACATTTTTAACTATACACGTCTTGCAACTTTTCTTGATTTTTCTTGCAACTTTTTCTATTTTCAAAAGCAACTTTCTCTGAGGACAGGCCGGTAGGCCTACTCAGTCTCACACTCACACAGGTTCATTGACCGGTCACATTTTTAATACTAATTTATTTTCAAGGCGACACAGCGCCCGTAATGCACAACCTGCATGTTACAAATGCTGCGTTATCTTTCAGACTATTACCGGAAAATTTCTGGGTGGTAACGAAAGCGAAAGCAGATCTTGATTCTTCCCGATCGAGCCTCGGTGTCACACACATACACTTCCGCCATAGTGGTTCAATTACGTGTCCTCGTCATGATTCATCAACCATACTGTCTAGATTATAATAGCAAAGATAGTATAGATAGCTACACTACTAATATTATTATATTACACAGGCCCTATCCTTTCCCGACCCATCACAAAATTCCCGACCTGGTGGGGACCCTGTTTGCCCCCTCCTCTGGGCTCCTGTCACGTTCTGCAGCCTTTCTATTGCTACTCCTTGGCTACTGATCTTCTGGTTGGAAAGATATACACCTAGCCTTCTTGGACAAAGGCGAAAATCTTTGGAAGGTACCGTGTGCAAGTTGCAAGCTTTCAACTCTGTGACGACGTCGTAACATATATTATAATATTAATACGAAGTCGCTTTCAACGAGGTCTCGATAACCAAATAAAAGCAAAAGCAATTTGGGGCCCCAAAAGCGAAGAATTTTTCTCCTTTCTCTCCATCTCACGCTAAGCACAATCCTCCATTCATAACACGCTGTGTTGCTAGATCTAGTGTGCCTCCTAATGGGCCCCAAAGCCAGGAGGATGTGCGAGGGTTAGCCTACGGTAGGGATGGGGGGACAGGGTGGGTGGGAACGCGATGCGGGCTGCGTGAAACTGGATGATCTCTGGATGGAGGTCTAGGTCTAGATCGAGACCTTCATTTTATTCAATTTTCTTTTTTTCTCTCCTGATCAGAAAATCCAAGCTCCCGCCTTTACTTTATGTAGATCAAGGCCTAGATGTGAGAGGGTATGTTTCCACACAAAAACTTCAAGAAGTGTTCAGGAAAAAAAAATTTATTAAAAAAAGCAGAAATGACGGCCCGAGTACAGCTCAAATCACGCGCACACTGATGCTGTTGGAGATTTTCGCCATCAGGGGAAACAACTGTCTTAATGGGAGCTTCCAGCAGCTGATTTAATTTTTCGAGGATTTTCGGTTTCAGGGCATCGTAAGTATGCCATTTCTGGCTATTCAAGCCTAAATTTAACAAGAAAATAAGTGAGAAAAAAACGTACTTGCATACATAATTTTCCGCTTGTGGTAATCCATATATAGAAATCCAAAGCCATGCTTTCTCCCTTGTTTGTAGCCTACCAACTCTGACACCCACAAAAGTAGTATATCAGCTAGATCTATACTATAAAACTTGACAGTTAATGTTCAACCTTTTTTCTGCACGTGTTACTGTTATTTGTACCATAATGTGTAGAAATATTACACATGATGTATAATAGTACAGCTAGAATCTAGATCTAAATAACTTGACCCAATTCCTAACCTGACAGCTTATATTCAACTTAGACCCACAACAATATGTACAAATAAACGCTCTCTTCAGAGTTTTCTTTTCTTGGCAGGCCCAAGATCTACTGAACCACAATCATCATGTCTTCCTCTTGTTTACAGTTACAGTGCTGGTGCTCTGCTTGTGCTTTAGAAAATGAAAGTAAAAGACACTGTCTACACTTTCAAATAAAAGAGCACTTCTGGTATGGGTCGGCTATAGTTGACTACCGGTATTAGTATTAGTAATTACGGAAATTTTATATTTCGTATTTTTGCAATAAAAAAAAAAAAAAAAACATTTTTGGGCACAGTTTCACGCAAATTTTTCCATTTGCGGAATTCTGCAAAACTGCGGAAGACTGGAAGCTCTGTATTAATTACCGGTACAGGTATATAATAATGTAATTTTAATCACCGGACTCCTTTTTTCTTCTTTAGCCTTAGTCACGTTCAACGAGAGGTTGAATCTAACGAGGACAACAAGCCGGTCCCGGCAACCTCGTTGAATGCGACACCCACTGTAGGCCTACATTGTAAGAGACACGACTCTGGGATTCACGATAAGCCTGCTACTGTAAGAAGAGCGGCCCTATGTAGAGAGTAACACAAAGAAATGAAGGAGAATTAGAGACGAGTCATTCGACAAGATAAGGAAGAGAAAACCACACCAGAGCACGGGCAAAACACCCACCATCACCAATAAAAAGCAGCACAACCTAAATCATTCAAAAGTACAAAAGAAAACCAACACTCAGATATAATACACCAGTCAAGTCATTTATTTCGGTTGTTGTTGCTTCTTCCCTCCCTTGATCTGGCTTGCAATTCTGTCCAAATCTCTGCGGCCCTGTCCTGTCAGACGGCGACCACTGCGGAAAAAAAAGAAGATTTTTACCAGTCACAGAAAAAGAATTAGTTACAGGGTAGTTCAGTCAATAATCATATAATGTTGTATTACCCCTGTAGAAGCAGATCATTCATGTTTCTGAGGTAAATAGTTACCCCCGATAGTATTTTTTGGTGTTGTACGGCGCTCGCAAGTGGACTAATCCAGATTCCTGGGGTTTCCAGAAATCTTGACACCTACACCAAAAGTAGGCATAGTCCTACCTATAGGAGAAATTTGGTTTCATTGGTGTGTATATTTGCTTAACTCCCCTTGTCTTTTAAAGAAACTGAACAAGGGGCAAAAACTTTACACACCTTCGATTTTCTCAAAACAGCATTTTTCGGGATAGCCCCCTTGTGCTTAAAAGCAACCCCATAAATGAGCAAGCTCGGACTCAACGAGGGTGGCTTGCAGGATGAACTGCCCGCCGCTGACATGACTGTTCATTTTTCTCCTACAATGAATTTTATCCGGCCACGGAAACCATCACCGGCACCATCTTGAACCATTATCTTGTTAGCATATTGTTTATATCTTATGCAACCAATCAGTGGCCTTCTTCCATATGGAAACACATTGTTAGCGTGCATCGGACAGATCATGTGCGACTGTGTGTCTGGGGGTACAAGCGGTCCGGGCATAGAACTTAGGTAAAGATACAAATAAATGAGCCAGTTTTTTTTCACACTGGTTTCTGATCAACGCATCAACAACGTCACAATGATAAGCTAGTCTTGACATAGATTTATGTAATGAATTTTGTGTGCTGGACAATAGAATCAAATGTTGCAGGCTAGGTTCTACAGAACATAACTTGTCGGGCAAACAGAACGCTATGGAATTAGATGGTAGATGACATAGGCGTGCATTTGAACAAATAGGCTTTTTTGCTAAGCGTGTGTCGGTAGAGTCAAGTATATATTCTTGGAATTGTCCAGCATGTCTTCGGTATCACATCAAAGAAACAAAAATGCCTCTCATTTGAAACCAAACTAATTTTCATTGAGAAAATCCAATACATTACTTGCTCAGTGCCTGTAAATATCTCCATAAAAACCTCATGTCTGCTACAACAAACACTCGCACTCAATGAAATTGAATGTCAGGCTCGACGACCGTGTTGAATCACTGTATCAATAGTATCAAACCAAGTAGTCAGGACCTACTTACCAGTTTGATGAATCTGAAGGTTATTTTACAAATTGGGTAGAAGCACCCCCCCCCCCCAATGTCACAGAAAAGCAAAATTTGCTTAACACACACCCTAAGGGCCTGGACGGGAAGTCCATTATTAGATCCTAAGCAAGGGGAAAGAACCCACCTCCCGTGAATACTAGCCTTTAAAAAACACATTTTAAAAATACTAAACAAATTCCAAAAATCCTGAAAAAATAAAAGTCAAAAAGAAAACAATGTAGTTTCAGAAAAATATAACTTTATGTATGCGCAAACTGTTGTAACTTTAGTTCAATCGGGGTGTCCGACCCGTCACTCTCAGCCTCGCGGTCGGGCCCTAGATCTAAATTCTATAATTTCTCCGTCTGATCAATCGGAATCGCCCCAAACACTTCCTACAACGTTTTCATCAAAATCTGAGCCATCTGATTTGTCACATGCTCGTTTTTGCTCAAATCCATCGTTATTTCCGTTCTCGAACTCAATTGTGTCGCTTTTCAACAAGTCGAGGCACTTTCGAAGTGTCGGTAACGCGATCGCACTTCGATCAGCTCTAATACTAAAACTACTGCCCCCAAAAATTTCGTTTCGGTATCAAACGAAAGAAGAAACTTTTTGCTATAACTTAGCAATGACAATGAAAAATTAAATTTTCATCCGAATTGCTTAAAAATGGGCTTAAATGAAACTAGAGTAAATTCTAAGAACTGTGGTTTTTAAATTTTAAAAATCCATTGATAAATAAAAAAGTTATTGGGATTTTTGTTTGCAAAATGTTGGAGGACCTTCATATAGGAAAAAATCGCCAAAATGTGGGACATGTTTTGATGTATTTTGAGGAAAAACTGTTCATAAGTCAGTAATGAATTGGAGCATATGAATGAAACTTGGCATCTCCATGTGATTTTTAGTGCCAAATCTAGTTCTGCTATCACTTTTTCGTTGTCTTCATTACTTTGGATCTTAAACACTGATATTTGCGTGAAATTTGTTGAATTGCGTGACATCGTTTTTACCGCGACGCGATCACCCCTTCTAAAACTCAGTAAAGCGCTATCGGGAAAACCCGCGATGTAGTCATCGGTGACCCATTTGGTTATAGGCAGCCAATCACATGCCGCCTAGCGATCACGCGCCTCTTGCATGCCGGCACCTCGCGTTTGGAATGCGCGATTAAGTTTCTAGATCTAGTGTTTTATCAATGGGTGGGTGGTAATTTTAAGTTGGTACGGAAAATCTACTAAACGCAGAGATCTGAAATTTTACAGCAATAAAGAAGACATGTGGGGCGCTTGTGTGGTCGGCGATCAACCCGCTGCTCCGCTTAGTTTTCGAACCGCAGAGGAAATTCTCACAAACACGGCAATATCTCCGGTTCTAGTAATCGTTCGGGATTGTACGCTGGCATGTCGTTAGTTTAACCTTTCCTCTGGTTGGTTGCCGAGTTTCATTGATTTTCGTCCAGGAGTTTTCCCGTAACTAAACTTAGAAGAGAGTCACTTCTGATTCCGAGCGGCCCAAAAAATACCCCTCGCGCGGAGGCCGATTTCCGGCACAAGGCGCAGCGGGCGATTGGCATTGCTATATAACTATGCAAATCAAAATCCCGGCCCCAGAGTCTCGTCAAGGCGAGACTTTCGTTTCTTAAGACGCTGGGTCGGCGCGGGCGGTTCCGGGCGAGTCAGAGTGGAGCGCGTAAGGGAATTCCCGGGCGAGTTAGGGTGTAATGTGTTAAAGGAATTTTCGGCAGTAGCTCGGATATGTCTATGCCCACTCACCCAGTGTTGGCGTCCTGCTCAACCATCTTGAGGGATTCAAGGGCCTGCAGCACTCTCCTGGCAATGATGTTGGACGCACGGCAGTTGTGGCTTGGGGCAGTACCGTTACTCTTCTTGCCTGAAACGGGACAAAACCAAATTTGAGTTGAGCCTCAGTTTGACAATCATAATATAACAGCAGCCTACAAGTAGTATCATGTACTTTTTCAGAAAAAGTAAACCCTTCTAACTAGGGGAATTATTTTCAAAGCCAAAGAAATTCTAAACACGGACCCCTCCCCCCATTCAACTCAATGTACATAGAGGTGAATTAGCATCATATGACACTAATGTAATTCTTAGATACGATACAGTACAATTATAATATTTAATTGTTTTTTTGTTTTAAATCAGGAGCAGAACCTAAAAAGACCATATGAACTGGCTTCCAATCCTATTCAAGAAAAGGGAAGATGTGATAAACACAGTGCACCAGAAACTGCAGGGGGAATAATACCATAGTCTCTTTAAACTAAAGGGAGTAGTCGTTCCACCAATAACACATGATTTCTGGCTTGAGAAGCAACACATCATCGGTGTCACAAGCAATCCACTTGACCACTTCACTGCAGTGTAGCGTATCTCATACAACGGCTCAAACCCGTGCATTGTTCCATTGACATCTCAGTTTCTATTAAGTTTTGAATAAAGAGAGTGGCATCCCTTGAAAGGTTATCGTTTTTGCAAGGACATCATACCTATATAGGTCTATATAGACTATGCGACGGAAAAGGCGGGTTCTACAATATGAAAACAAAGCTAGGCGTGCCGTTTTCCTTACACACCTAGCGAGGCGGTCAGACTCGGAACGCTTGTCTCAGTTCTTTACATTGGTATACCGTTTATAACTTGTTCCGTCTGAGTATTGGCTATGGATAAACCATTTGTGAGGAGTGCCGACGAAATGAGTAACTTTTCGGGTTTTAGCCCAATGGAAATTTTATCACAATCAACTTCATAGGTGGAGTTTGTAAAATTTTAAAGTATGGAATAAAAGACATGGTAGACATGAGCAAAGGCAAAATGGTATCAATTGAAAACCTATATATCTGATCCCAGTGTCGATTATCAGCCGATATATATATCTCCATTCTTGGATCGCCAGAAGCAGACCTGTTACTCCATGAAATCTCAAAATCAGGATTTTAAGGGGAAAAAAAATCAAGACCAACAGCAAAAATCACCAAGGTGACTGCCAAGCTGACCTAAAAAATTTCCGAGACAGGTATCTATGCCCTCTTGTGTGTGTGTGTGTAAGCATCACGTCAAGCACTCAACCCCCCCCCCCCCAAAACCATTAAGTTCTGAAAGGCACTTTCAACCAGTGTGCATGAACCGCCGGTCCCCGACACCCATGGAACACGCGTGTTTCTATGACCTTATGCAGCCGAGAGCGCTGCAAAACACTTAAAATAAAAACCCCCAACAAACCATACACACACAAGACACGGCGCACCTGCAGTAGAATTTTTGTTGCCGTGGGTGTGTGTGTGCGTGCGTGTTCCCCCACTGGGCGTCTTATCACGTTGGGGTCTGCTCCCTGCCTGGGCCGACTTAACTTTTGGTACTTTTCAACATACAATTTTAGGTGTATCCTTGCATTTATGGTAATTCTCATTCAGCGCACCCAAAGCATGCATTTCTGCTCTTGAAACAAAAAAAAAAAGAATGGACGTTTTAACTTGTCTGGTCAATTCGTTAGACGCGTCGGACCTGGCAATTTTTTTTGAATAGCGTGGAGGAAAAAAAAAAGGCCTCGACAAAATCGGTCAAACTTTATGAACATGAAAGACATCGCATTCGTGCCGATACTTAGAAAAGATGGTATCTGCGCATATAATAGAAAGCTGTAATTTCGCAACTTTATCCACCGGGCACACAATTCGCTATGAAGCAATTCCTCCAAATACAACTTTATGAGTCTAATATAACCGTGAATCTTCCACGGCGTCATTTTTCGCCCGATTCTGTTACTTTTAGTTAGCGTGACTCAGCAGCCCGCCGGAGCTCACCAGGTTAATGAGCCCTGAAGCGACTTTGCCGGTGTCGGTCAGGAAGTTCGCATTTTTTACCATGTTTAAAACGATATAACTTCTTCCCCATCCCACATAGCAAACCATTGCGCGGATGCACTAAAAGGCTCAATGTCTTGAGATTTATTCTGCGTTTGAATGGTTAATTTCTGTGCCTTAGTTTTTGTTCTAGACAAGTGTTTGTAGAGTACCCAATTTGTCCTATCTTAGTTACAAACTTATGAACAAATGATTGTTAATTAAAAAAAGGCACGACATCTCTCCAAAATCTGTGTTAAACTGACTACGAATATCATGTCTTTTACCATGAGAAATCTTAAATCTGCGCGAGTAGTAATAGTCAAGTTATAAGAGAAGAAAGATGCACATCTGCATTTTTTAACTAAAGACGATCAGCGTTAGCTCTATTTCAATATTAAACAAGAGAAAGTTACTCTGCGTTGTAATGGAATCATGCTGTGTCTGTAGAAGCCTGCATACAACTAAAAAGATATAATATAAGCGATTAAAAAAACCACAAAACCGTGTAAATACATGGGTAGAGATAAACTTCTTGTATGGAATAAAAATAATGACAGCTAAAAAATTCATTCTTAGTTTTTGTGTCGGAAATATGTGCGGACACAATTATGAATGTGAAAAAATCAGTCTCATTGTCAGTTATTGCAAACGGTCATAGAAACGAAAAATAAAGCTGGAAAAGTCTGGTGCTGATTCAAAGTCCCTGGAAAGCTAGAAATTATTCTTATAACCCAATAACAGTAATTGCTATTACTTAGCAATGACCACGAAAAACCTTTATTTTTTGCCAGAAAGTGTTTGCAAATAGGTGCATTTTGCAGCTTTATCTTCACAGAGCATGGAACTTTTTGAATTTTTGAAATCCATCAATAAACAAAAAAGTTACGGATTTTTTAATCAATAAATTCTGGTACACTTTTATATGAAAGCCCCCCAAAATATGGGACGTTCTTTGGTGACGATTGAGACAATATTCGTCATAACTCGCTCATTTCTCTGAGTATTTAAAAGAAACTTGGCAACTCAGTACATTTTCTACTGCAGAATCCAGTCCTGCCTTCTAATATTGATTTTTTTCTCTTTCACGCTAGTGCAAAAAAAAAAGTTACAATTTAGCATTGCCGACTCCAGCGCGTCTAACGAAATAACCAGGCAAGTTACAACGTCCGTTCTTTTTTGAGTCTCAAGAGCAGAAATGCATGCTTTGGGTGCACTAAATGAGAATTACCATAAATAAAAGGATACACCTTAAATTGTACGTTGAAAAGTAAAAAAAATTAAGCCGGCCCAGACAGAGCAGCGACAGGGAGCTGACCCCCATGACCCCAACGTGATAAGGTGCCCGGCGCGGAACCCCCCGCGGCAACTAAAATTCCACTGTAAAAGTTACCAAGAAGTTTCTCTATGAAAAGTACAAATCGATTTTAGTGCCAGAATACATCTTCAATGCAATACACAAACAGTATTTGTTACACTTAAGAAATTCCTCATTTTTCTTAAAACGCTTAGTCTAGGTTTTGTAAGTTGACTGAATAATAGGGATGACCTCGTAATTGGGTTATAAGAATAATTTTTAGCTTTCCAGGGAAACTGAATCAGCATTTTTCCAGCTTTATTTTTCTTTTTTATGACCATTTGCAATAACTGACAATGTGACTGATTTCTTTACATTCATAATTGTGTCCGTGCATATTTCCGACACAAAAACTAAGAATGAATGTGTTAGCTGTCATTAAATTTATTCCATACAAGAAGTTTATCTTTACTCATGTATTTACACGGTTTTAAGGGCAGAAAGATAATGTACACTAATTAGAACAACAAACCTCCATAAATCTTGGTCAGAGCCCCAACACCGCAGGGAGCACGGATGTACAAGTGGCGGGCCACTGAGGCTGAGGATGAAAAAGGAGCAAAAATTATTCAAAAGGAAATTCCCCATATCAACCTCAAGTGTGAGAGAAACAATAAAGCAGTAACAAAGCTTGTGCTTTACGTCAACATATATCTCGCCAGCCGTGAGATTCAACCGCCTAAGTACTAAAGACAAACTTTACAGGAGAAGCAAAAAACCTTTATTTCTTTATGCCCGTACCTATGAGTTTGAAATTAAGATATGTAATATAATGATGTAGGACGATGGTTTGTAACTAACTAAAAGAACCCCCCCCCCCCCCCCCCAAAAAAAAAGACAATGTCCCCCCCACTTTCTTACATAAGTTACTGAAAATAGGCGGTTTACACTACCAAAATCTGCACGATTCAACCGTCTCAGTGACAGAGTAATGACCCTTGAATCACGTTAATCAACTCCACTCGACGAGTGCCAATAGTAGCTTGGGTGTTTGAGTAATCGACAAAAGCAAATCATAATCGTTTTAAGAGTTTCAGGGCATCCAAAATATGCCATTTCTGGCTATTCAAGCCTAAATTTAACAAGAAAATAAGAGAGGGAACCCCCCCCCCCCCCACATACCTTGCATACATAAATTTCTTAGTAGTTAATCCATATAAATCCAAGGCTGTGCTTTCTCACTTGTACAGGTAGGTCTACTATAGTAGTATAACAGCTAGATCTATAAACTTGACAGTTAACTTATTTCTGCTTGTTGGTTTGCACCTTAATGTGTTGAGTACATATTATGATTATCCAAGGCCATGCTGTTCTCCCTTGCACTGTGCACCCATAACAATAGTATAACAGCTAGATCTAAATCAGAGATTCCAGCAGCTGATGTAATTTTTTGACAGAGCCCTTGCAGGGGGTTGAAGGGGGACAGCGCTCCCTTATGTTTGACAATTTCTGGTTATTCAAGCCAAAATTTAATAAAATAGCGAGAAAAAACACCATGCATACATAATTTTCTGCATGTATTAATCCATATAAACCTAAAGCCATGCTTTCTCACTTGTACAGATATAGTACACCCATAACAGTAGTACAACAGCTAGATCTATAAAACTTGACAGTTAATGTTCAACAACTTTTTTTCCTGCTTGTGTTGGTTTGCACCATAATGGGTAGAATCCTTATAACAATATTATAACAGCTAGATCTAGATAACGTGACAGCTTATATTCAACTTAAATCCACAACAATACTTAGATCTACAAATAAACAAGTCTGGTAAAAAACAACAAAAAACAAGCTCTCTTCAGAGTTTTCTTTTCTTGACAGGCCCAAGATCTATTAAACCACAATCGTAATTTCTTCCTCTTGTTTACAGTGCTGGTGCTCTTCTTGTGCTTTAGAAAGTGAAAGTAAGACACTGTCTACACTTTCAAATAAAAGAGAACTGGTATGGGTAGGCTATTGTTAACTACCAGTAATTACAGACATTTTTTATAATAATTTTTTTTGGGGCACGAATTTTCACGCAAAATTTTCCATTTGCAGAACACTGGAAGCACTGCTAAATAACTCGACAGCTTATGTTCAACATAAAACCACACCAATATTTACAAATAAAGTCTGATAAAAAAATCAAGCTCTTTTTTTTTTAGCTTTTTTTTCTTGGCAGGCCCAAGATCTATTGAACCACATTTCTTCCTCTTGTTCACAGTGCTGGTGCTCTACTTGTGCTTTAGAAGTTAAAGACTGTCTACACTGTCATATAAAAGAGCACTTCTGGCATGGGTTGGCTACTGTTGACTTTTACCAATAATGTAACATTTTAATTTCGCAGTAGCCTTCTTTTTACAAAATTTTCACAGAAATTGTTTCATTTGCGGAAAACATGAAGCACTGATTTTACTTTCTGACAAAATTACCATGGATGCACAAAATGGAGGTTGCTTAGCCCCCATGGTACATCATTATAATAACAGTACTCCAAAGAGGAGAAACTTACCAGCCCTAATGTAAAACCAGTCCTCATCATAGGGACTGAGCTCCTTATGGCGCCCTAGCTTGACAATGTCGGACCATTCTGGAACCTTTACCTTTCCAGTCCTATAAAAAAAAAAAAAAGGTCGTTCAGCTGTTTAGTATGTAAGTATGACACACAAATAATACAGTACCAGAAGTAAAACAAAACGAATAATGCTACAAATTTTGATTTTGGAACAGAAGTGTTATCCCCTCACAATAGACTAGATCAAGTGTATGTGCTGTTCCCCATTCAAGGCCAATAACGTCACAAAATTTTAATAAAAAAGTCTGCCAGAAAAGAGACAGATTTCTGTGTTATGATGTGTCACTCTGCGTCTCTTCACTGACACATGTTTGTAAACACTCGGGCTGCAGACCTTGTTGACTTGTTTCACCCCCAAAAGTGAACCGGAGGTAACAACTCGTTCGCTACTGAGCACGTTACGGTAAAAAATTTTGAGGGCCTTTCCCCATCCTGCCAAAATAATGTATTCCACGTTTTGACCCCCCCCCAATATAGAAATCTTACGCAATTATCAAGGGATGTAACCAAAACAATGACCACTCAGGACACATGCGATAAAAGTAACCCCCCCCCCCAAATTTCAGTGAAAACAGAACCAAGTCTTATCGATTCTTCCAAAATCACATTAGGTGTAGCAATGAGTGAGTTGAGTACATCAACCATTAAGGAAGCCTATCTGCAGAGCAATGACTATCCAGTTCGACCATGACACCAGTTAGTATTTACTAAGTGGCTAGCCATACTTTCTAAGGTTAAAGGCCCTAATTGTTGAGTACACAGGTCTCAAAAGATCTGAATCTAGTAAGTAAATATCAAGGTTTAAAAGAAATGCATGTCAGTAAGGCACCTTTTGGTTTCGTCTGAAATACAAATACTTTAGGCATTGCAAACTAAAATTTTATTTACAATTCAGCCATCATTATTAAGCACGGCTAGCCTGCCAGTCTAGCCGTAATTAACCATGGAAGTGGTGCTCAGCGTTTCACCGGAAGTAACCCGTCGCAACGGTCGATCAGTTATAAACACAGGGGTTTGGCCGGGAATAGCTGAGATACGAGAAATGGAAACCTGCTACTGAAAAATGACCGTTTTACAGCTCAACAGAGATAAATGATAAAAAACAAATAAAACCATAACTTTTCTTGAAGCTCATAGAGCGAGCCAAAAAAAATTATATACACAATCAAAGCACAAAACACGATTAACTCAACAATTAGTACATTAGCACGGCGAAACAAGTGACAATGCGTAGTCGCTCAGCTGGACTGCGTCACTTTATCAATCGATATCTTGGCCAAGAGACGCTCTACGGGTCCAAGATGACCTGAAAAGTCATTGTTCACTATTTACAACTTTGACATATGTAATGTACTACGTCACTCTCCATACAAGGAATAATGAAATTTTCCATTGAAAAGTGTCAGCGTCTATGCTCTTATATAATAGGGTCTGTGCGCCCCCGGGTAGCCTGGCTCACGCCCTTTATTTTTATATAGGGCCTGCGCGCTTCCATGGCTGGCAGCCTAGCAAATAAGTACGGCTAGCCTCATATTATCCATAACTGTACATAAAAAATGTTACCCACCTTTTCAAGAAATCAGCCAAGGCCTTGGTGAACTCATGAGCGTTGACATCCTTTACAGAAATACCCATCTGGGAACAAAATTTCAGCACATTACAAACTTACTCTCTGATGACACAATACGTTACCAGCCCTGCCACTCTGTGAAATCTCAAAATCAGGATCTCAGGGGAAAAAAAATGTCAGGATCCACAACAAATCACCAAGGTGACTGCAGACTGGAAAAAAAAAAATGACTGTCTTTATTCGGACTCGGGTCCGGAAAAAAGGAAGTGTCTTCGTTCTATAGCCTAGATCTAACGTTCAGTGCTTCCAATTTTCAGCGATATTTTAGTTCCCCCCACACCTTATCTGCCGACCCGATGCCCGCCACCTCATTGATACGCCCCCCCCCCCCATGTTTCCCACTTTCTTTATTATGAGCTGTGTAAAAAAGAAAAAAAAAGACAGATTCGTTCAAATACGCAAGCCTGTGTCATCTCGATTGTTTACCAAGAAAAAGTTGTGTTGCTGTGTAGAGCCGAGCATACGGCAAGTTTGGATTCCAAAGACCAGCGCACAAATTCATTACGCAGATCAACGTCAAGACTTGCTTACATTATTGTAATAATGAAATGATCAGTTGCTGGGGGAAAAAAGACTTGATGCGTATGCGACGCCCAGACCGCTAGTGCCTCCCCTCCCCGACACGCACACACAGCCGAGCCACACGTGTGCAGGCCACCTATCCGACCCCAACACACGCTAACAAGCCATCTTTAATTGCTTTTGATGACCTCTTGAGTCTTGATAAATAAACATTTATTAGAAGCGTTGTAACTTTTCAGGCCGGCCTCAAATTCATCATAAGTGACATAAGATAAAAACTCGGCTCCTGCACAAAATGTCATTTTGCACGAAGTGATCCTGATCTCTACCCAGCATGAGGCGAGCCACGAGCGAGGCAGGACAGTCCGACAGGGAGCCGGAAGTAGGAAGTGATGTCATGCTGGACCAGAATCAGAGCCCGAAAAACATTTTTTCATATTCGGACTCGAGTCCGAAGTCACTTAGAAAAAAATAGGTAAAATCGGGATGAGTGGCAGGTCTGGAATACTCATTAACAAAGCCTCTAGCACAAACAACCCCTGTTGCTATTCACTAGACAAAAAGTTAATAACGGTGAGGATAGCCAAAAGGCTTGCCTGCGTTATTCTCACCCGGGGTGAGAATAGAGGTGGCCTCACAGTTATGCATTAGAAAGTGGCTATTCTCACCTGCCCGGAAGTTCTCGCAAGATCAACTCCTCCCCTCTTCTCTCTCTCTCTTTCTGAATGGAAGTGGCTATTCTCATCCGGGGTGAGAATAGAAAAACGATCTACCTCTCACCCCGGGTGAGAATTGCCAGCGTAGGCTATTCTCACCCGCTGCGAAACAAGACCTGCTTTTCCTCATTTTTGAATACTGTCTATCGGTGTGGATGATCAAATTGACCAAAACAAAGTTAAAAAATGATGTTAAAACACAAAAGTAAATTAATTTGGTTGTCTACAAAGATGCTACGGCTATTTAACTTTTCGAATCGAGCCGAACTACGTGGGTCGCCATTTTGTTTTGACCGGAAGTTCTCGCGCTACTCCTCTCTCTCTCTCTTCACTGCCCACAGACAAAATTGTACACTTTTGGTAGGCTACAGTTGTAATGGCAATGGAACGTTTGTTCACGGCACAGAATTCTACAATGTTTCTGTTATCACAGTGTAGAATTCTGTGGTTTAGGGTGAACGCAAAATTTGTTGGCTATAACGGTGAACGCGCACTGGGTGAGAATAGAGGTGGCCTTTCTGAATACTGTCTATCGGTGTGGACGATCAAATTGATAAAAGCCAAGAAAAAATTACTTTATAGCACAAAAGTAAGCTAATTTGATCGTCTTCAAAGATGCTATGGCTATTTCACTGTTCGAATCGAGCCGAACTACGCGGGTCGCCATTTTGTTTTGCCCGGAAGTTCTCCTAAGATCTACTCCTCCCCCCCCCTCTCTCTCTCTCTGTCTCTTTCTGAATACTGTCTATCAGTGTGGACGATCAAATTGACCAAAACAAAGTTAAAAAATGATGTCAAAACGCAAAAGTAAATTAATTTGGTTGTCTACAATGATGCTACGGCTATTTAACTTTTCGAATCGAGCCGAACGCGGGTCGCCATTTTGTTTTGACCGGAAGTTCTCGCGCTACTCCTCTCTCTCTCTCTCCGCTGCCCAGTCACAGACAAAATTGTACGCTTTTAGTAGGCTACAGTCACTACAGTTGTAATGGAACGTTTGTTCAAATTCAAGGCACAGAATTCTACAATTTTTCTGTTATCAGTGTAGAATTCTGTGGTTTAGGGTGAAAGCAAAATTTGTTGGCCTAGATCTAGGCTATAACGGTAAACGCGCACCGGGTGAGAATAGCCAAAAGACTCGCCTGCACTATTCTCATCCCGGGTGAGAATAGAGGTGGCCATGCATTAAATAGATGCACCCCAGGTCTAAAACTGAACAGGGAAAAATAATTCGGACCAGAACCTGAAAAAATCATGGATGGAATCACTACAAAAACAAACATGGCGAAACCTAGATCTAGACTCTAGTCAACAGTAACTGGCGATGGAAACCCTGGAAGACAACAATAATAGATCTAGACTTACTAGATTCTAGATATCTATATTTGGGCCAATCACACAGGTGTTCGCTTAGCTTCATGTTTTCTGAAGTGAGACTAAACCTAGATTCTAGATCTAGTCTAGGCTTCTAGGAGGCCTAATAATAACCCTGGACAGCAAACAGTTGTAAGGACTCAAGACAGATCAGATCTCCAATCTCAGTCTAAATATGAACTGAATATCAAAGAGGTAGAGGCAGGATACAGGACTAAAACTACGATTAGGATCTAAATCTAGATCTACACTGTACTAGATCTAATCTAGATCTAATAGATCTGAATCTGCAGGCTGAGGACTGAGGCTACTCTACTACTACAAGATCTTGACGTCTATAGGTTCAGGACTATCAGGTGGCCATAGCCATAACAAACGCCGGAGCCATGATCATCGCCATACAAAAAGTCGCATTAGATCTATAGATCTACGTCACAAATGACAACATGAAGGCTAAACAGTGATGCAACTGGCATTTTTCTCAGTAAAATAGGATTCATTCACCACATAAATCATTGCCAAGGAAATAAAAACGAGCTCTAGATCTATCTTGTGACAGAACAGAGCCTGCAACCGAGATCTACAACTGAACAAGAAGACTGATTAACCTGTTTACGATAACCTAGAGAATGTGCAGTAATAATGCAATCATTTTTACCTTGGAACAGAAATTTGGATATAATTAAATTCACTGGGAACTCATAAAACTATAAAAGGTTGACTTTACCTCCTAACCAGACAAAGTCGTACGATTTTATTCAATATAAGTTGTTACCTTGTTCTCAGGGTATGTATGTCGGCAAGTTTACACCGGAAAAGGAAGTTCCACTGAGGCAAGTCACAATTTTTAGCAGATTAAATTTAAAAAACAGCATCGTTCTGTAAAACCACGAATAACACTATGTACTTGTAAAATTTATAATTTTTGTGATTTAGGTAAAATAAGTAGATATAAAGATTTATCCTTTTTTGTTCAAGACTTTTGAATTTCCTATCGATAAAACATGGATCTTTCAAAGACTACAACTTTTATAAAGTTAGATCTACTTTTTGTGGAGTTGAAGCTGCGGAAAAACCGCGAAACAAAAATTCGAACTAAGCCAACAGCCCTGGCCTACCAACATAGATCTAGGGATTGACAAGCTTTACCTTGGAGGACTTCCTCATTTCAACTTCCTCAGTTTCATCAAGATCTGAATTTGACGTTCGGTCTAGATCTATACGTTTTGTCAGAGTATTGTCGAAAACCTTCTACCATGGAGTCTGATTTGATAAAGTCGTTTGTTTCCGTTCTTAATTTATTGTAGAATCAGAAAAGTTGAACGGGTAAGTTGATTTTTTAAAATGCTGCCTTTGCCTTTAACTTTAGTCTTAGTTTAGCCTCGTCTTTTAAGAACGTTAGGCCGAGGACTAGAATCTAGATCTAGATCTAGATATAGATCTAGATCTATATCTAGATCTAGAAATCTAGTCTAGATCTAGATCTAGATTCTAGAGATCTAGATAGATCTATGTAAACTTTTCTCGATCTAGATCTAGATCTAGATATTAGATCTATTATTATTAAGTCTACTTTGTGTAAGCTCCTCTTACGGACAAAACTAAAGTATGCATGCTTCATCACTAGATTTCTAGATATCTAGATCTAGAGTCTAGAATCTATATTCTAGATCTACACAAAAAACAACAAAGCAGCAAGTTATAATTACGGACAGGCCACCTCTATTCTCACCGGGGGTGAGAATAGTGTGTAGTGTAGGTGAGTCTTTTGGCTATTCTCACCCAGTGCGCGTTCACCGTTATAGCCTAGCCTAGATCTAGGCCAACAAATTTTGCGTTCACCCTAAACCACAGAATTCTACACTGTGATAACAGAAAAATTGTAGAATTCTGTGCTGTGAACAAACGTTCCATTACAACTGTAGCCTACTAAAAGCGTACAATTTTGTCTGGGCGGTGGAGAGAGAGAGAGAAAGAGAGAGAGAGAGAGGAGTAGCGCGAGAACTTCCGGGCAAAACAAAATGGCGACCCGCGTAGTTCGGCTCGATTCGAAAAGTTAAATAGCCGTAGCATCTTTGTAGACAACCAAATTAATTTACTTGTTGTGTTTTAACATAATTTTTTAAACTTTGTTTTGGTCAATTTGATCGTCCACACCGATATACAGAGTATTCAGAAAGAGACAGAGAGAGAGAAGAGGGGAGGAGTAGATCTTGCGAGAACAAACAAGCTCCTCCCTGACATATGTTACGTTTTTACCGTCTTTCATAAATATACTGACAGTCATTAAAAACGCACCACTTACAAAACAGTTCAAATAATGGTGATGTTTTTATTTTTTAAAACAGATTGTATACCATAGCATTCTATGGTCATTTTGTGAACATTCACAGCTGAAATTAAATGAAAAGGTCAAATGGCACCGCCAGCATAAAAGCATGAAGTAACAAAAGTCATTTTTAAAAAATCAGAGCGGTAAATTGAGTTTTTAACACCTGCTTTTAGTATCGTGTATGTCCTCCATTGGCCTGAATACTATATGTACATGATTTTGTAGCATCTTTTCAACCTGAATTGACAAGAGTCTGAAAGAACACTTGTGGAATCTGTACCCACTCATTTGTCAAAGAACGCCTGAGCTCTTGGAGATTGTGTAGAGGTCTTCCACGGGACAAACGGCGGCCAAGCTCGTCCCACACATGCTCAATTGGTGTAATGTCTGGAAACAGTGATGGCCAAGACAGGATATCAATGTTGTTTGTTTGCAGAAAAGCACTGGTGGCTCGAGCAGGGTGGGAGAGAGCGTAGGAATAACTGCAGCTCTGGGTGTTGACCAAATAACGGCACGAAGGGGTTCTGTAAAACCTGCTGGTACGTGTTGACATTCACAGGCTGGTCGAAGAAGTATGGTGGTGTGTGATAATCGTGGCTGAACGCTCCTCATACCATGACGCTGTCTCCTCCCCATCTATCGACCTCCAGCATGCAACAGTTGGCGTAGCGTTCGCTGGGCGTCTCCAGACCCTTCTTCTCCTGTCAGCATGCGAGAGGGCAAATCGACTCTCGTCAACTGCAAAAGCTGCCTGGCCCACTGCAAACGTTGTTGACGGTGCTTCTGTGTCAGGAAAGGACCAACGTATGGGCGTCTGGCTGCAAGTCCTGCTTCCCGTAAACGGCGTCGCATGGTCCATTCAGATACTGGTACACGCCGATCAACCGCTTGACGACCTGTTTCTGGTGCTGGCAAGAAAAATAATGGGTGAATATAATCTCTCCTTAACAGCCGAAAAATCTGTCTCGCTAAACAAAGTTTAGGTTTGAGGTCGACACATCGGATTTTTTGCATATTGCACATGCGCATTGACAGTTTTGAACTGGGAACTTCAAATTTTGTGTGATCGGTAACTTCTGTTGCCCGTGAACTTTTGTCAACCTCAATTGATGTTACTGGATAAATTTTAGTCCAAAATGGTGCGTTTTTAATGACCGTCAGTTATAATTTAGATCTATCATAACATAATGATTTATGTTAATGAAAATGTCATGATCATCGGCATGAAGCTGAGCAGAAAGTGGCTGTTTTATCCATGCCGCCTTTTGGCACATTTCTTTTTTAAACTTTGTATTAGAAAGGGCAGGTTTATCTTTTTAAAGTGGCTGTTGAATTTTCAACGTAAATATAAATAGCCTCTCGACAGGCTACAGGTAAGAGGCAACTAATTTACCCAGTCAGTGAATATAGCTCTCTGCAACCCCTCACTCCCATACCATTAGTGTTACAATGATAAATCATGCCAACATTCTCAAACTTTTAAAGTTTTTAAGTTGTTTTTATTGGTGGGAGGGGTGGGTGCGAGCCGGGCTACCTGCGAAGTGCGCAGGCCCTATGAGGGCATCTAGGCCCTGGCCTTTTTCTATGGAAAATTTCAGCATCCTTTATAATGCAAAATGCTTTTGGGGCGGGTTACTTCCAGGGAAATGCTGCGCTTCTAGGGCTAGATTTAAGGAAAGTAATTTCATCACACACAATTAGGGTGTGACGAGATGACTGTGTGACGAATGACCGGTTACCCTCAAAAGCAGTATGTGGTCACGAAGGCCGCCATTCAATCATTCATAATGTCATACTTTACACATACGCGTACAGTCAAACCTGTGAAAGACGGCCAGCCATTGTCAAGGAGAAAAGTGGCCGTCTTAGGCAGGACTGATCAAGATGAAGAAAACAAACCATTCCCATCTGAGGTCCCAATCGAAAGTAGAACCATTGTTGTTGTCTTTGTTGTTGTTGTTGCTGTTGTTGGTTTGTATTTCGTTTGTAATTTTTATTTTGTTGCTGATTTTGCACAAGGGTGACAATAAAACGAAATGTATCAGACGAGGAAGACCGAGTGCCATCTTAAAATAAAAACATGGGTTGCCACCACTTGGGGAAAGAGGGACGCTTCTGTCACAAGTTCATGTTGACGTCCTTTGTTACTTTGTTACAGACTGGATAAACAGTGACCACTCATCTCACGTACGATTTGTGTATGGGTTCTGGGTGGGGCTTATGGATTATGAGGGATCACACGCTTAACTCACCAGCAGTTGAAAATTGGTAGCTATTGATCAACAGTGGGAGGGGCCTACGCAACATGATCGGTTGGAGGGACTACCTAACAACAACGACAGGTGATTGA
>NW_004797335.1:97480-121911 GCF_000002075.1 Aplysia californica | reverse complement strand
CACACATGCTCAATTGGTGTAATGTCTGGAAACAGTGATGGCCAAGACAGGATATCAATGTTGTTTGTTTGCAGAAAAGCACTGGTGGCTCGAGCAGGGTGGGAGAGAGCGTAGGAATAACTGCAGCTCTGGGTGTTGACCAAATAACGGCACGAAGGGGTTCTGTAAAACCTGCTGGTACGTGTTGACATTCACAGGCTGGTCGAAGAAGTATGGTGGTGTGTGATAATCGTGGCTGAACGCTCCTCATACCATGACGCTGTCTCCTCCCCATCTATCGACCTCCAGCATGCAACAGTTGGCGTAGCGTTCGCTGGGCGTCTCCAGACCCTTCTTCTCCTGTCAGCATGCGAGAGGGCAAATCGACTCTCGTCAACTGCAAAAGCTGCCTGGCCCACTGCAAACGTTGTTGACGGTGCTTCTGTGTCAGGAAAGGACCAACGTATGGGCGTCTGGCTGCAAGTCCTGCTTCCCGTAAACGGCGTCGCATGGTCCATTCAGATACTGGTACACGCCGATCAACCGCTTGACGACCTGTTTCTGGTGCTGGCAAGAAAAATAATGGGTGAATATAATCTCTCCTTAACAGCCGAAAAATCTGTCTCGCTAAACAAAGTTTAGGTTTGAGGTCGACACATCGGATTTTTTGCATATTGCACATGCGCATTGACAGTTTTGAACTGGGAACTTCAAATTTTGTGTGATCGGTAACTTCTGTTGCCCGTGAACTTTTGTCAACCTCAATTGATGTTACTGGATAAATTTTAGTCCAAAATGGTGCGTTTTTAATGACCGTCAGTTATAATTTAGATCTATCATAACATAATGATTTATGTTAATGAAAATGTCATGATCATCGGCATGAAGCTGAGCAGAAAGTGGCTGTTTTATCCATGCCGCCTTTTGGCACATTTCTTTTTTAAACTTTGTATTAGAAAGGGCAGGTTTATCTTTTTAAAGTGGCTGTTGAATTTTCAACGTAAATATAAATAGCCTCTCGACAGGCTACAGGTAAGAGGCAACTAATTTACCCAGTCAGTGAATATAGCTCTCTGCAACCCCTCACTCCCATACCATTAGTGTTACAATGATAAATCATGCCAACATTCTCAAACTTTTAAAGTTTTTAAGTTGTTTTTATTGGTGGGAGGGGTGGGTGCGAGCCGGGCTACCTGCGAAGTGCGCAGGCCCTATGAGGGCATCTAGGCCCTGGCCTTTTTCTATGGAAAATTTCAGCATCCTTTATAATGCAAAATGCTTTTGGGGCGGGTTACTTCCAGGGAAATGCTGCGCTTCTAGGGCTAGATTTAAGGAAAGTAATTTCATCACACACAATTAGGGTGTGACGAGATGACTGTGTGACGAATGACCGGTTACCCTCAAAAGCAGTATGTGGTCACGAAGGCCGCCATTCAATCATTCATAATGTCATACTTTACACATACGCGTACAGTCAAACCTGTGAAAGACGGCCAGCCATTGTCAAGGAGAAAAGTGGCCGTCTTAGGCAGGACTGATCAAGATGAAGAAAACAAACCATTCCCATCTGAGGTCCCAATCGAAAGTAGAACCATTGTTGTTGTCTTTGTTGTTGTTGTTGCTGTTGTTGGTTTGTATTTCGTTTGTAATTTTTATTTTGTTGCTGATTTTGCACAAGGGTGACAATAAAACGAAATGTATCAGACGAGGAAGACCGAGTGCCATCTTAAAATAAAAACATGGGTTGCCACCACTTGGGGAAAGAGGGACGCTTCTGTCACAAGTTCATGTTGACGTCCTTTGTTACTTTGTTACAGACTGGATAAACAGTGACCACTCATCTCACGTACGATTTGTGTATGGGTTCTGGGTGGGGCTTATGGATTATGAGGGATCACACGCTTAACTCACCAGCAGTTGAAAATTGGTAGCTATTGATCAACAGTGGGAGGGGCCTACGCAACATGATCGGTTGGAGGGACTACCTAACAACAACGACAGGTGATTGAATTATGATGGCTCGCCCACAAGGCCAGGGGCCAATGCACAATTTATGACAAAACGTAATGTAGTCACTAAGGTGGCCGTCTAAGACAGGTGTTATTACTTAGGTGTGTTAAATTATGGTGGCCGCGGCCGCGTTGGACAGGTGCCCGTTTTACACAGTTAAATTCTATAGAAAAAACGCAAGGGGGGAAATGGAAAGTGGTCGTTTGTACAGGGGGCTGTCTTATAGAGGTGGCCGTCAGGGCAGGTTTGACTGTATATTATTAGTCTTTTATGCGAAATAGTGTCAGTACAAAAAATGTGGTGACAGTCTGAGTCAGTATAGTGTGCGCTAGTACTGGTTGGGAGAGACATTCTCATTCCTGGACATCTTCTCTGGCCCTAGCATATTGAATTTCACTGGGGTACTTAAACAGTTGAGAGCCATTCCATTGATTTTACTGCCAGCAGAAGATAGGCCTACTTTCAAGTAAGATTCAAAGTTGTAACTCATTGTCACCAAAGTTTTTGTAGAGTCTAAAATTATATTTACTTTCGGATTGTTTACAGATGAAAAGAACAAAAAATTATTGGCTACCAATTTGTTTTCAAAGTCTCTTTTCACATTTTCCATTTTTTCTAAAATCTTGTGTTCGGTCATTCTTTCTGTTTGTCACATAAAATTCTATGTATTTTGTAACTGCAGCCTAATGATTTTATTTTGAGTTGAAAAGGGTCCCAGTCAGAAATATTGACCCCATTTTGTAGACATTTTGACACTCACATTGGCAAAATTGCCACAAACTCATGTCAATTGTAATGATGTTATGACAGGCCACCTTTTCAGGTTAGACCCTTCTTGTGGAGAATGAAGAGGTAAAGTTCAGAACATACAGTCGAACCTGCCTTAACGAAAACCTGTATAAAATGGAAACCTTTCTTAACGGAATCTCCCCGCTCCCCCCTTGATATATTCCCTTTTAATTACCTGTATAAAACGGAAACCTGTCCAACGCGGAAACGGAAAGAAAATACGCTCCCTTCCAAAGGTTTCACTTGTCTAAGACGGAAAATGCTTTGCCCACTCTGCCCTGATGTGAAACAAAACTCGCAAGTTTGGTTCCGCCGGCTCTAAAGTTAATGCCATGGCCATGCTGCTGGGCGAGCGATGGGGAGTAGGGGTGCAATTTGGGGGTAGATGTTACCCCATCATATGCGAGCCCTGAGCGATGCAGATGGTCAGAGTGGTGTGGGTGCGAAATCTCACGACTGCCCGTGAGAGTGCTCGAGTAGCGAACCACTACGGAAACTTTCCTGGGTAGCCAGAAGTGTGAAATTAGATTGACTAATGCCTGCCGCCCTGATCATACCGCCAGCCGAGAAAAGAGTTTCTCGAATCATTGTTACATAATAGCAGTGATGGGTAGCATTAAAAACTGAGAGGCCTTTTATGAGTACACGTGCATCATACCATTGCTTACATGTCTAGTCTTAAGTGTCGCTTTATTGACAATGAAATTATAAGATGAGATTTGGCGAGTTTCTGTGAGTTTTAAAATTTTTTCGGCGAGTTTTAGTGAGTTCCAGTGAGTTTTGGTATTTAATGGTACCCGGAACAAAATATAAACCACAGACAAACCTGCTCTAACTGCTAGAAAGGTCACCTGTCCAAGACTATCCCTTACTTGTACAAATGACCCAGGACCACTTCCTATTTTACCCTTTGTGTTTTTTTTATAACGACACTGTCCAAGATGTCCACCTGTCTAAGACAACCCCTTTGCTGACCTTTTTCAAATGGCAATATCTCACAGACTATCAAATATTTTCAAATTCTGTAAACACTAATAGTCCATGTAATGACTAAACAAATTGTGTGTGAAATATTACGGCTATTGAAGTTGTGTTAGTATTTATTTCCGATGTAACAAAAACACCTTAACCCTATCCATACGTTGTGTTTTACTATCGTATCCATATGTGGGGAACTCTGTGCCACCACTTTTCAAAGAGGAAATTACTCATTAATCCTATCCGTATGCTTTGCATAGCAGTCTGTCAAAATGATTTTTTGAGAAATACTGAAAGTTTCAAAGAGAGCTTCGTACTAGAAGTATATTCTAAAATGTGAAGAATACAACCCCGGGGGTACAAAATGACCCCAAAGCGTATGGATAGGGTTAAACCACTAGGCACAGCCAGTAGACCGGGTCCTTTGCCCCTGGGCAATTGAGTTAAAAGCTTCAAATTTAAAAAAATGAAACTTGTGTGTGATGGTTGATTTTTCCTTTTATTCCTCAGAAATTGAGTAAAAGCATATACAGGGACTGGGATATATTATCAGGAAACCAGAATCCAGTAAGCCCTGGTGACGTCTTGCAAAGCATTTTGATGACAATATTTACCAAATCTGTGAGTGTGGTTGTCACAGAAAGCTGTCAAAGCTACTGGTTGTGAACAGATCTGCAGACTCCAGGTCCCTTACTTTGTTGTCTATGACAGGATGGAAGTTTGGGAAAAAACTGAGAAGTTAATTCTGCTTTTAGTTTTTACCATTTTCGCACAAGGTACGTGTCTGAGTGAAACATGTTGTTTTTTTACATTTAATTAGAGGTGCATAGTAAAATGGCTTTATTCCACTTTTAAGAAAAGGTCTCATCCTGTGGAAGTGTAATAGTCTTGTCATTTATAAAGTTCATTCAGGGGCAGATGGGAATGCAATCTTTATATATATCCCTTGGCGGGCTGAGTTAAAAAGGAATGAAGTGACCAAAGGACTGTGAAGTAATTTGAGCTTTCTTTAGGGGTTGGAAGCCTATAGCCTATTACTTTCAATTACTCTTCCAGTTCAGTAGTAGTAGTCTCTTAAGGGGAGGAGCGACCCTTGATTTTGCAGATTTTGGGTCAGGCTATGCAAATTTTCTGTTGGCTGATTTTTCAAGATCAACCAGTTTTTTGTCCAAAAATAGCATGGATACATTTGAGAAAGTGTTTATTCTCCACGTAAATTGCCTTTAAAAACATGACGATGGGTTAATATAGTGGATTTTCACAATAATAGTCAGTTTTCGCAAAATGTAATTTTTTTGCCGTTTTTTCCCTACTCCTTCCTTAGTTTTCATCACTTTGAGATGAAACTTTCAGGATACATAGATGGCAAGGCTGCCATCAATGTAACAGAGAGATATTTGCGAAAACAATAACACTTTTCCATTGGCAAGCGATTATGCAACCTAAATTTTAAAAAAGTGTTTTATACTTTGGGAAAATTCTCATATATTTTTTTCTTTTGCACTTATTGAAATAAGCTTGCTGTTACTCTGATAGGGTCTAGTTCAGGTACACTCTCACCACATTTGGTCAAATTTGGTTGGTAAATAAGAAAGCCTTAGGGATTTGAAATTCATTGTTTATTTTAAAGATGGCGGCCGTTTCCATAGCAACCGTTGTTGCTGTGCCCCCCCCAAAAAATGGTGCATCAAGAGATTTTACTATGCCTAATTTATATGTGTACTTAGATTTGATCTTGGGCAACAGACATAGAAAATGGTCCTCAAGGGTAGCTCTTCCCGTTAATCGGTACCTAGGTCCCAAAGGATAACTATCAATAATCATATTTCAAAGTGCCATACTTTTATAATTATTCAAGTCACATATATGGAAATTTCACATGGACTCAACAGAGTTGTTTTTTTTTTCTTCTGTGTTTCAGGTTATGTATCAAAATTATTCCTTTACTTTATTTTCATTGAAATGTGGCAATAATAGAACCAAATTAGATGGAGAGGTTTATCTAATTCTCATTGTTTTTACTCACCAGTACTCTTGACAAATTTACTATTTATTAATTAATCAAATACTAATACACAGTGTAAAAACTTTTAGTCTAGTCTCTGTAAAGATATACTTTTCTTGGGTTCTCACTCTTTCACAATAAGTACACTTTGCTGTATTGATATTTGTTTGTGTTTTAAACTAGCAAAGGGAGTTGAAGAAAGAGGAAGGAAAGGAAGCATCTCGAGAGAAAAGATCAAAGAGGAGAATAGAAGATAGTGAAAAAGAGAGAGAATGGTCTTAAGAAATTAAATGTTCTTAGAGTGTGTCAGAATTACCTGCACATAAGGCCACCTCTATTCTCACCCGGAGTGAGAATAGTGCAGGCGAGTCTTGTGGCTATTCTCACCCGGTGCGCGTTCACCAAATTTTGCGTTCACCCTAAACCACAGAATTCTACACTGTGATAACAGAAAAATTGTAGAATTCTGTGCCGTGAACAAACGTTCCATTACAACTGTAGCCTACTAAAAGCGTACAATTTTGTCTGTGGGCAGTGGAGAGAGAGAGAGAAAGAGAGAGAGGAGTAGCGCAAGAATTTCCGGGCAAAACAAAATGGCGACCCGCGTAGTTCGGCTCGATTCGAAAAGTTAAATAGCCGTAGCATCTTTGTAGACAACCAAATTAATTTACTTTTGTGTTTTAACATCATTTTTTAACTTTGTTTTGGTCAATTTGATCGTCCACACCGATAGACAGTATTCAGAAAGAGACAGAGAGAGAGAGAAGAGGGGAGGAGTTGATCTTGCGAGAACTTCCGGGCGGGTGAGAATAGCCACTTTCTGCACATAAACCAAACTCTTTCTTCCCTTAAAATAAGTCTCTGGATCAGTGTAGGTGAGCAGAAATAGCCATCAGACAGGGCCAGCCCTGGACTAAGTTGTTTTGTGATACTAGGCTATTGCTAAGATTTTAAAGTTATTCTTTTGAAAAATTTAGATTTTTATAAGATCAAATGGAAGGTAATTTATGATGCATTTGTTGTCTTTTTTTACATGGATTGAATACTTTTCTGTCTTGTAATGTTGAGCAATGAGTTTTGCTGGGCTTGAAAATGGCTCAGCCTTAGTTTCGCTGAAACGGTTTGGGGACATCCGCAACTTGGCTGTAAAATTTTCTTCAGAGCTGTGTTTTGTGGGTTTTGAATGCTTTTCAAGATGAGCACAGGTCAGAGGTCACCGTGTAAAGTTAAAACATGGTTGCAGTTTTCTTTTCACAGATTTACAATGTTTCATTTTTTTCACGCCATCCTTTCTCAGAATGTCAAGGGCAGCAGACTCAGCCTTTGATTGCCTTGGAAAATTCACAAACAAACGTGGAAATCACTCTTCCTGATGTTGGTGATACCAAACTCGTAAGCATAAAGCTTGTGAATTTGCCGAAAGTCCTGCCGATATTGTATGTGTATCCACAAAAATTTACTACGGTGATTAGATCTGAATTTGAGGCTCGCGTCAAGGCGGACACTGATGCTGCGGTCCGTAAGGTCACGTTGAAGTTCAGTCCAGTGGAGAGAGTGGATGCTGGTTCCTTCAAGTGTTTTGAAAAGCTGACAGAAACGGAGATAGAAAACTGTGGCCAACAGCTCATTGTAGTTGGTGAGTATGTGGGAGATACTGTTGTGTACTCAATGTAGTTATTGGATCGGTTTGTTTTTAAAAAATATAATTTTTGGTTCCGGCTTTCTTCTCTTTCTTTTTTAATGATAATTATAATAATAATAATAATAATAATAGTGATAATAATAATTTAAAAAATGAATTACATTTATACTTATACAGCACATTTCCATCTAGAAATTGCTCACAATGCGCTTTTCAATAATACAAACAACACAGTTTTTATAGTGATCCCCTACCTCTCTTCCTCCCTTCCACTCTCTCTCTCCCTCCCTCCCACTCTCTCTCTCTCTCTCTCTCTCTCTCTTTCTCTCCCTCCCTCTCTCCCTCCCTCCCTCCCTCCCTCCCTCCCTCTCTCTCTCTCTCTCTCTCTCTCTCTCTCTCTCTCTCTCTCTCTCTCTCTCTCTCTCTCTCCCTCTCCCTCCCTCTCCCTCTCCCTCCCTCCCTCCCTCCCTCCCTCTCTCTCTCTCTCTCTCTCTCTCTCTCTCTCTCTCTCTCTCTCTCTCTCTCTCTCTCTCTCTCGTGATACTGAGGACCGTACGGTCAGGTTAAAGTTCAATCCAGTCGAGGGAGTGGGTGCCAACTTTTTCAAGTGTTTTCTAAAGTTAGCGGATATTGGGGTAGAAAACTGCAGCCAGCAGCTCATTGCAGTTGGTATCTGAGAGATACTGTTGTGTACTGAATGGTGTTTGGATGGGGGATTTGCGTCATCTTCTTTTTTTTTTTTTCCTTTTTTTCTTTCTTTCTTATCAGGGTAATAGTACAGTAATAGTGATATAACAATAATGAAATGCATTTATACTGTGCATTTCAATTTCCTCCAAGAAACTGCTAAATGCGCTTTTCAATAAAATACACACAACACAGTTCCACAGTGGTCTCCGCCTAAGATCCCACTGCTGACAGTCCCGGTTCGCTTAAGATCCTGCTGTTTTAAGAAAACAGAACTTTTACTATACGAAAGTCTCTCCTAAGATCCTGTTCTGATTCACTCTGAAGGTCTACATTCAGCTAAGATCCTTTGTTTCAGATAATGATTTATGGAATAAAAGCCCGGGCAGGCACAAAAGGTCAACCAAGAGTGAAAAGTTGAGATCAATGAACTGCCCGTCGTGTCAAAGATCAGCCACTTTTGTGAATGTGATCATATTGTTGTAAAACTCGATGAAGCGGTACATCAATGTTTGCCCGAAACTAGGTCACACAGAGGCGAGAACTGAACGACAGGTTTGTTTTGCCCAAACATCGCACTCGCATCTGAGTTCTCCACCTTAACTTACATCTGTCGCTGGGTGGGTAGGGTGCCCACATGGGATCACATCGAACTGTGAACTCTTCCCTGACCATTGCAGCAGTTTTCTCTTTTCCCGAATTTGCGAGACAGACTGAATTTTAACTAGATTGGAGGGAGACCATTTTACCACCGGTTCTGAGCCTTAACAAGGGTCACCGTAGATTCTTCCCTGGGTTTGTTGGCTAAGATCCCGTTCACCTAAGATCCGGCGTTTTCCTTGCTCCCAAGCACTGGGATCTTAGGCGGAGACTACTGTATAGTGGTCTTTTGACTAACACCATCTTATGTGTCTGTCTGTCTGTCTGTCTGTCTGTCTGTCTGTCTGTCTGTCTGTCTGTCTGTCTGTCTCTCTCTCTCTCTCTCTCTCCAGGTTTACTAACATTACATTAATCAAGATGAAGAAAACTAAAAATATGCCTCAGCACAAAGCATTTAAAGATATTATTTTAACTGTTTTTTTATACCTTGCCAGGGAACATGGGTCTCTAATATAATGATTTGATTTAAGTCATTTTACATCTGAGGGTTTTTCTTGTGTTCTTGTGTCCATGGCGTTTCAGTCTTGTTTTTGCTATTTTTGAATGTTTTATGAGCTATAGTGGAACCAAGTCTGTCTTTCTCTTGTCCATTATCATTGTGTGTTAGGTAGCCTTATCTTCAGTAGACTTGGTTTACAACGAAGTAGTTTAACACAGCATTTCTGTTACCAGGAAAAGATTTCAATTCTCCCTTTTTAAAATTTTTTTTTTTTTTACCCCAACTTCGTTCTATGCATGCTCCTTCTTTGAGAATTGAATCTGCCTAGTTGGAAGATATGTATAGAGAGCGAAGAGAGATTTGGAGGGGGGGTGTGTAAATACCCACTAATGGCAAAACTACTGTAGGAAAAATTTGTCTTCTTTAAGAATTGAATCTGCCTAGTTGGAAGATATGTATAGAGAGCGAAGAGAGATTTGGAGGGGGATGTGTAAACACCCACTAATGGCAAAACTACTGTAGGAAAAATTTGTCTTCTCACTGCTGCTGATTACGTTGCCTTCCTGAGTGCAGTAAAACTATTGCTTTCCGTTGCACGAGGTATGTTGTAAACAAACTTTTGATCACTAAAATTCCTTGAAATGGGAAGGTTAAGCAGAACTTGAAGGTATGTCATGAACAGTAAGTATATTATACAGACAATAGGGGCGGGCACGAGACGAGCCGAGTACACATTTCTCGTGAGAAATGCCCTTCACATCGCTGCCCGGGCACTAAACTACTGCTCGGTACAGAGAAGTGATACTGCTCGTTGGCTTGACATAATGAGTAACAGTAACGAGAGTGAGAGGCGAGAAATGACACGCAGACAGTGCCACCCATCACCGTGCCGTCCTGTGTGTGAAACTGAAAGGGAGGGAAGAGGGTGGCAAGACGAGGCGAGTGGGGAGTTGATCAGGGCCTAGGCCTAGATCTCCCTACCTTCCTTCTCCGCCTGCGCCTGCGAAACAGGGCTAGCCAAGTTTAGATCCCCGCCACGACCGGCCTTCTTGCTAACCGAGTAGCCCGTACTTGTGGGGCGAGAAGAGAAATTGGTCACGAGACGAGAAGCATTTCTCGGGACACGAGACCGGGACATGAGACGAGAAGCATTTCTCGGGACATGAGACGAGTTAATTTCTCCGGACCGGGACCGGTCCCGGCGAGAAGTAGGACATGGCACTGGACATGGCACTGGACTCTGTAGAAAATTCTCCTAACAAATCTTTCCTTATCCTTTCTGACTCTCTGTCTTGCATCACCTCTCTTACAAACTACACACTCCTACACCCAAAAATAGTTAGGCCACAACAGAAAATACACACTTAACTGAAACAGGGAAAAGTATCGTATTCGCATCGATACCTAGCCATGTGGACATCCGAGGAAACGAGCAGGTAGATGACCTGGCGAAGAAATCCTTATCCCTTCTGTTGGGATCAACGACGAACACTCTCCCACAGACTGACTTTAAAAATAAAGTTAAAAAGTACACTTCCAGTCTGTGGGAGAGCCATTTGAAAAAAACAACAAATAACAAACTGCACAATATTAAACCCAAACTAAAACTGCGAAATTCTTCGGGCCTCTCCTGAAGAGACGAAGTTATTTTTACTCTATTACGCATTGGACACACGGCCCTAACACACAAATACCTCCTTCAGGGAGAAGAGAAGCCGTTGTGTGTCAGATGCGACGCAGATTTTACCAATAGACACATTTTAACCGAATGTCTAGACTTCAGAGAGACCAGGAGGAAATACTTTAAATGCAAGAAATTGCAAGACATTTTTTCCGTTGTTGTTCCCAACAGAATTTTAGATTTTATGAAGGCTATTGGCCTTTATGGGAAATTATAGAATGAAATTAAATTATTAAAAATTTTTATAGATTGAAAATATGTTTACTCTGAATTTTAAGTGTTTCGCGCGCTCATATGACCGTATGCAATTGTGAGCGCTTTAAAACCTCATACTAAACTAAATTTGGACTTTACGCTTTACTACCTTGATTTAAGGTTAGTCACACCACCATCACTGGACTGCAAAAAAAAAATTATAATGCCCATTATGCATGATTTTGCTTGCCTCATGCTTCTTTTATCTCAAGCAAATGACCCCTGATTTTTCTCTTCAGGGAAACCCGACCGTCCTGTCATCAGTGTGCTGGATGGGTTCAGTCAGCTGGTGGGGGAAACTCTGATGCTGGAGTGTACGGTCAATTCTCGGACTTTGCCAGAGGACCACAACCTTCCGGCCAAAGTGTGGTGGCAGGACTCACAGGGCCGGGATATTGGTCTGCTAGGGGGAACTGACCCACAGGTAAGCTTCTTTCGCAGCGCTTGTAGAAAAAACACTGATAAGAAATTCTCACATCCTGAAGTGTCTTTCCCTTTGTCCCTCCCTTCACCCTTTAATTGTTTTTTTAAACTTTTTCTTTTAGTTCTCTCTCTTTATATTTCTGGGATGGTGTGGTATTCTTCTTTTTTCATTAAATTGAAAAATATTTTTCTTGTTACCATGTGTATTTTATACATAATAATTTCTTGGGTCTGTGCATGTAGTGCAAGCGAGAAGTGTTAAGAAAAGGAAGCAAATAGAGAGCCCTCGCTTATTTGTTTCAGCGAGTTGTGATTTACAAAAAATTTTCCAAACAACAGTGACAGTGTGGATATTGATGGATTCCGTCTAGTGCGTTGTGACAGGATGAAAAACTCAAACTAAGAGTGAAGTGGTAGAGTGTGTGTGTATGTGAATGAGAAGTGGTGCATATTCACAATAACATTAATGTGAAACCTCAGCTACGTACACCCGACATAGAATGCCAAATTGTTTTATCGGCCTATACTGAGGGAATTTTCAAGGTTTCAGAAAAGGATTTATAAAAGGGGGGGGTTTGGGGGAATGAAGAAACTCATGTAGCTGCTGCAATGCTTCACAGGAAGAGGAAAAGTGGCGGTGACCATTTGTTGCATATCTGAAAATCTGTTTATAGTTTTGCTGTAGTACTCAATCTGACATTGTAAATGGTTGTTTCCCTTTTCCAGCTGTCTGTGGACTCGGAAGATCGCCTCATACTGAAGGACGTGTCTCGCTCGAATGTGGGATTGAATTTTACGTGCAAAACAGCAGATGACACGGGTGATGAAAATCTTATGTTGGTGTCAGATGCCAGTGAGGTTTTCACTGTTCAGCCTGAGTGTGAGTATAGAACGTGACAGAGAGAGACCCTCTGAGTTGATTTTGTCTCTGCATTTCTGAGACTGAGTGTTGGAATTACAGGGTTGCCCATTATTACAAATTTGGCAGAATTGTCACGACTTTTTATTTTACGAAAATGCTATTGTAATACCCCTGATTCCGATTTTTTTAAATTTCGGGTATCCCAACCCACTGCCAACCCTCCCAGTGTATGAGGGAAACAAAAAAAAACCAACCTGACCCGGACAGTCTGCAGTTAGCATCCTCTTTTTTGCCTTGAGCCCTTGTAGTTGCTCAGCCCCACATTGCCCTTAGAAAAACATACTTCAGAAGTGCTGAATCCAGGAGTAAGGTAAACATTAGGTTGACAAGGTATTAGCTAAATCCCGTCTTTTTGTGCTGTGTGTGACAGCCAAGGCCAGTGAGATGTGTGACAGCCAAGGCCAGTGAGAGCTATTAAAAAAAAAAGAAATGGATCATTGTTTGAAACTAAATACAATGAGCCACCTTTTTTGCCCATTTAAAAAAACCCAACTTAAATGAACCAGTGATGAGTCCATCAAGACCTCTTTTATCATCATGCCTTTGTTTATGTTACTTTTATACTTGCTTGACTACAACCCCTGTCCTTGACACCCCTGGGAAGAAAACGATCCCTGACCATATTACGGTTTTGTTAACCTGATTACAAATTTTTTATTTGCTGATTACTAAAACATATATGCTGGTGTGTGGGCAGCCCTGGAATTAAAAGACACTCTGATTTGATTCTGTGTCTGTACTTTTTAATGTTCACATGAGAATTAAAAGACTTTCTGAGTTGATTCTGTCTCAGTACTTTTGAGTGTGAGTATGGGCATGTGACAGAGAAAATTACTTCTGATTTGATTCTGTTATTATACTTGCATATGGTTACAAAATGTGAGAGCTGTTTCAGTGTTGTAGGGTCCAGGCTTAAGATAATTATACTTGAAAGTAAAACCATATTTCCCAATGATAGATATCAATGTTTTTTGTGGGAAATTGCAGACTTGCTTTCTTTCTCATCCGTGAGCTTTGGAAAGGCTTCACTTCAACCAATCTCACCTCGTTAAGTTTGTAATCTATTGTTTTTTGTTCTCCTGTATGAGTAAGTGATTAGCTGGTGCTCTGATGTGGTTTGATCCTTCTTTCCTATCAAACATCTATCATCCTTAGCTCTCCTCATTTTTTAACATGTTACTCTCTATTCGTCTTCACTTATATGACCTGTTTGTGTTACAAGTGCTTCATAACTGTTTCTCAAACTGAACCCTTTTCATCTGACTCTCCTTACTATCACAGATGCCCCAGGACAGAGTGACATAATGATCAGCCCGTTCATGAAAAATGGTGCGGCTCTTAACTTGAATCTGGGAGAAAAGTTGCATTTCTCGTGTCAAGCGCAGTGCTGGCCTCAATGTGAGATCGCCTGGGTGTTCAAGCCTGAGAACAAGACTACAAAGTAAGAGCACAAATAAGCTGCTACCTCCTTTTCCCCCCATTCCTTTTTAACTTGTGAAATAGTGTTTGATATTTCTCTACAAATTATTACGTTCAATTGGGGATGGAGATTAGATTTGTTCTTTCAGGAGAATGTTCTGCCACTCCTCCCCCCCCCAAAAAAAGAAAGGGCTCTGACGATTTGGGCCAAATTCCACCCTGTAATGTGTCTTGTTATGTTTATGGGCCACTCTCAGCTGGTGAGGCCAGCTGGCATTTCAATTTCCCTGCATCTATGATGGTCACAAGAAACTGAGAGTTTGTATGAAATCAGGCTTTTTCAGTTAAAAAATGAACTAATACAGATTTCATCATAGGTTAGCGACCACCTTGACAGACAGCCTTGATTTTTTTTAAAATCCGAAAAAAAAAGACAGCAAGGAATGTTTCAAATTTTTTTGCTCTGAAAGTGTTAATGGGTTACCAAAGCTTCCTAAAGGGGCAAAACCACAACGTGCAGCACGGAAATCCTCCAGAAATTTTAGCCAAATTTTATGTTTTTTATCGACTTGTGTGGTACACCACGGACATTTTTCAGGAAAAATTTATGGTGCACGTATGGTCTTTAGTTTGTGCTCACTTTAGTGACAATATAAGCCGCCATTTGCGCAAAATCCAGTATCGCATCAATATGCCACCGAGACGAAAACTGAGAGACTTCGATCGTGCCAGAGCTATGGCATGGCTGTAGGGTGGAGTTTGTTCCAGAGAAGTTGCAAGAAGGCTTGCCATGTCACATTCTGCCATTTTCCACTTGAGGCAGCGCCATCAGGCCACTGGATCAGTCCAGGAAAGCCCTCGTGCAGGTCGACCCAAGAAGATCACTCAAAGTGTTTGCAAATGGTCCTTAACTCATGTTGAAGTCTGTAGGTAATTTATAATGGAGCCAGTCAAAGTCCATAACTTTATCATGAAATAATCGTTAATGATTTATTGGTAAGAATTAATTGTTAATAGTGAGTTGTTGAAGGCTACTACAGATGCGATGCTTGAAGTTGAACAGTCCCTTCAACTTTCCCAGCAACTCCTCATTTCTTATGACTTGATAATCATTTTTCAGTAGCAAATGTACGAATGTTTCATTTGTTTTAAAAAAAAAATAACCGAAGTCAAGATGTCAGCAGTTTTCATTTCTGGCAGAAAATTGATTATTGTGAAAAGTTGATGAATGATAGAGCAGTTGTGCACAGATAACACGGATACGGAAAACTCTTAAATCATGGATGGATAGCTTGTACAATTTGCCATTTCTCAACCAATATCTCTGTAATTTTTCGCTATACTGGTTTACTTGAAATGAGATAGATAGATAAGATAAGATGATACATTCTTGTCCCAGTGGGAAATTTTTTTGAAAATAAACTCATCTTATCTATCATTTCTTAACTCATTCGCTACGTATTATTTTCGGCTTGTAGACGAATTCTTTTTCGGGAGGACGAAAGAGATGACTAGTGGGCAGTTAAAAGGTCTTTGGGGCAACAAATTCAAATAAATATCAACGTATTATATACCAATATTTTTAGTATGGTTTGTAGAATACATCTGTAATGTTTATTTATGTATTTTTCAACTTTGGTTCCTGTAAGAGGCGATTATGCAACACAAATTTGATTGGATGCGGATAAAACTTGAAAATAAAAAATTTATAATCTTTGGTAAAACTAAAAAAATATGTTTGCACCTAGTCAAAAGATACACCAAAATAACCATAAATGAATACAGAACTGGAAAATATTGAAAAGTTTGCAGTTATTTACCTACATTCCATAATGTTTGTACATTTGGAACATAACATCCGATATTGAAAAATAAATAAAATTTTTTATAATCTTGAAAAACGATCACAAACAGAAAAAACCCACTCATATCTTATATGGAATTATTCAGAATTGCATTTGGAATAAACCTATACATGTCTTGAGTGGCACTTTTTGTGTAATTTCATCAAAAAGTAGTGATTTTGGGGAGAAAAAAATATTTTGACAATTTAGATTTAGACCTAGATCTAGCACTCAAAAATATTAATTTTTCAATAACAGTGCGTTGGCAATATGAGTCCAATCGTATCAATATTATAAAAAAGAATCCTACATTTCTTTAGTGGACAAAATAATGATAGATTTTGTTGTGTAAAATTACTAAGACTGGTGTCCGGGCTATAATTTTTGGCATCGCGATAAAACAAAGTCGAATAAACTACGAAATCGCGTTTCAAAGCTGAATCTAAATTTCCGATTTTCAGTGGGGGCGGCTTAGCGTATTTACGGCACTTTAGCCGCGCCGCCCCCCACGGCTTGGCGTAGCGAATGAGTTAGTTCAGTTAAGCCGATATAACGAAAAATAAAAAAGCGATATTGGTTGGGAAATTATGGATTTGTTAAACCCAATTGTCAATCCTGGACATGTTTGAGTTATCCATTCCTGACTGTATGAACCTTCATCCTCAGGTACAGTCCTGTGATTGGCCTTGAAGATCCCACAGTTCTTGATGTGGAAGTCAGCCGCTATGACTCGGGAAGCTACCGATGTCGCGCTCAAAATAAGTATGGCAAGGTCCGACATTCTTTCAGTCTCGAGGTGTTTTGTAAGTATCAAAAGAATTTTGGCTTTCCTTTTTATTTGTTGCCTTTTGAAACCAGAACAAACTTTGTGCACATGTGGTAACAGATTGGAGCATATTTGACAAAATGGCGAATAAGCAGATATTATATATATTTCGCTACCTCAGACCTCAGAATTACATTGTTCTATCTGCTGAGTTTTGAGAAATTTGATGTAAAAAAATTTGCATTTCACATTATGTCAAGATTTTTCGATTGCAGTTCTTTGTAAATCATTACATGGACCAGATACAACATTTGTTTTTTGATCTCTTGGTCTTAGTAATTCAATATGGCCAAAAATGTCAGAACTTTGTAATTCTGAGAAAGTGATTTGACAAAATGGTAAATAAACATATTTCGCAAAATGAAAAATAAACAAATGTTTCATAGGTGTAGAATGGATAGATATTCCACAAAATGTTGAATAAACAGGTATTTCGCAAAATTGGTAATAAACAGATGTTTTACAACATGGCAAATAAAAAAAGATGTAGAGATCTTTACATTCTTTACCTTCCTATGTTCAAACCAGACAACTCATGAAGATAGCCTAAAGACTTCGCAATTAGAAAGAGGATCGGCCAACTATGTCTGCTACATTCCCTGATGGGAAGTTAGGTAGCAATTGGCGTTCATGGTACCCAGACTTAAAGGTCTTGAAAAGTTAGTTTGCGTTCATGAAAGGCAATGAACTTTTCTTAAAAAGAATTTTTTGGGTCGTTTCCTTGCAATGGCTGTTTTTGAGAAAGAAAGTCTACTCTTTCCACTGACGATAAAACACAGGTCTTGGAAAGTGATTACAAGTGCTGATCACAAGCTGGGAGTGTGCTACGGAGTGATGCAACCCCCCCCCCCCCGCTCAAAACACACACACACACACACACACATGGATGCACGCACGCCTACACACACACACTCGTGCGTGCACATATAGGCATGCATACACACACACACCTTGAATTAATCTTAGAGACCAACAAATTTCACACACACGCAACATTGAATTAATTTTAGAGACCCAAAAAATTTTTCCCCCCAACAGATATCAACAGTCCCATCATATCAGTGGACGGCTCTGATGTGGCTCGCCAAACTGTTGATGAGGGGTCAAACATTGATATTGCTTGTCGAATTGACTGTCACCCGCAGCCTCAGATCAGGTTAGCTGTATGATCAGAAATTGTTGTGTGCTTGTGTTCATTGTTGCTGGTTTTTAGCCCTCCTTCTTTTAATTCTCTCTGTTGTTTTTGTGTAACGCTTACTACCCCCCCCCCCCCCCCCCCCCGACCCAATGCTTAGGGGTTGTTATTGTTTGTAGATATGTTTCTCTTTGCTCAAACAGCCCATCTCCTAAACCTAAACCAGGGGTGAACAAAGGTTTCGCAAAGTGCCACAGATAAATATTTCGTTCAATTTTTAATACGCTGGATACATTCTTTACTTTACTCTTTTCTTCCGCTTGCACTAATGGGTGTTGTGGGGAGACACAGGCATCTGTCTGCAGCAAGGCGAGTGGCCTGTAGGAGGGACATCCCTTGAGCTCTGAGGGTGTCTGCTACAGATTCACTCCAGCGTCGCCTTGGTCCTCCTCTGGCTCTCCAGCCAGAATCTTAAATGTTTTATGCTCTCAGAGCTGGTTGGTTTGAGGGCATCTGTGTGAGGTGTCCGAACCACTTGATCTTTTGTTTTTCAATGTGTGATAGGACTGGTTTTGCTCCTACCATGTCCCTTATGACTTCATTTTTTATTTTGTCTCATTTTGTCTTGTTAACCGATCTTCTTAAACATTTCATTTTGCATGACACAGCTTCCTCTCTAGGGTTTTTGTTAGGGACCATGTCTTTTGTGTTTGTTTCTCTCTTGTAACACCTGATCTCTGGCACTTATATGACCGTATTGTGTTGCAAGTGAAGTAAAAATCCTTCTAAATGCAGTTGCGAGTGCCATAAAACTCTTAATAAAAACTAAAGCTTCTGTCTTGTACAGGTGGCTCTCCCCTACCATGAGCCTCCTGAAGACGGAGCAGGGTCATGGTCCGGAAGTATCGGTCGCCAGCAGCAGTGTGACGGAGCATTGGTACCGCAGCTTCTTCGTCCTGGAGGCTTCCCGTTGTGAGGACAGCGGCATCTACACGTGCGTTGGGGAGAATGAGGTCACACGCATGCAGTCCAGCATCGACATCATGATCACATGTAAGATACACCTCATTGTGTTTTCAAGTTGTTTTTAGAGCTTATTTCTTTTACCTTTTCTATGTCATGATCATATATAAGATACATCTCATTGTGTTTTCATGTTTCTAGTCATGATCATATGTAAGATACACCTCATTACGCTTTTCAAGTTGTTTTAAGAGCTTTGATTTCTTTTACCTATTATAGGTCTTGATCATATGTAAGATACACCTCATTGTGTTTTCAAGCTGTTTTTAGATTTTTATTTCTTTTACTTTTTATATGTCGTGATCTTATGCATGATACACGTCATTGTGCTTGTTTTTTTTGTTTTTTTTTTGTCTTTTCAAAATTTAACTTAACAGTATCTACCTAAAGTGTTTGCCTTTATTCATTTAAACAGAATGATGTGTTGACTCCTTCTTAATAATTATTTTAAAAAAATAATTATGATGATAATAATGATAATGATGATAATGAATAGCATTTGCTTGGTGCAAATTCCAACTCAACTGCAAACTCTAGGGGCTTCACAATATCTTGTTACCCCAGCAGACTAGACAGCATTCTCAAACAATCACATCTTCCTGGGAAGTGTATACAGTGCAAGCTGCCTTTTAACAGAGGCTAAAATACTAACACGTTGACTCCTTATTCTTACCCCACCCCTCCTCCACTTTGTGTAGGTGGTTGGTGGGTGCTTTGGTGTGGTTTGTTCCTTCTTTCCTATCAGACATCTATCGTCCTGATCTCTCCTCCTTCTTTTTATGTTTGTTATTCTCTTGTAACACTTCTAATCTTCAGCGTTTGTATGTTTTATGACCTTATTGTGTTGTAAGTGCCATAAAACTCTTATGAGTGGGTGGTTGGCGGGTGTTCTGGTGTGGTTTGCTTCTTCTTTCCTATCAAACATCTATTATCTTTATCTCCCCTCCTTCTTTTTTGTGTTTGTTACTCTCTTGTAACACCTCTAATCTTCAGCACTCATATGAACTTATTGTGTTGCAAGTGCCATAAAACTCTTACTTTAAAAAAATACTCTTACGAAAACTAAAACTCTTACTTCACAACAACTTTCCTTTTTGGCCAGGCCGCCCAAGCAGCGTGACGGACGAGGAATTCTCGCTCAAGTCGGAGTATATATGGCAGATCCCATCTGGTCTCAAGTTTGAGTTTGTCATAAGGGCAGTCCCTCCGCCTGTCGTCAAGAGAGTCGTGTCCACGCGAAATGGAGGGTGAGTTCACTTGACGACAGCAAAAGTCAACATTAGAATTATGATACATTTCAAGGTTGCCCTGCTCCATTTGGATTTTGGCTAAAGTCTTGCCCTGTGCACAAGTTTTTGTTTGACACTTTCCCTACGTAGCCCCAGCTAATTGGGTATTCCCTCTATTCGTATCTAAAATAATAGTCTATTCTCTAAAAATGTAGTGTTTTGTGGGGTCCGTAAAAAATCCACCATTTATTGCAAAATAAGTTTAGAAGTACAAAACAGCACATATGTAAAGTTAAAGATCTATAGAATGTTGTGTGGAAAGGAAAAGGAGCTGTGGTAATATGAAATATGACAGCAAGGGTATGAACATTGACCTAAAAAAGCGGCAAAATATTACATTTTTTTTTACAAGTTGAACACTTGGACTAGGTCTAGATCTAGACCGTCGTCTGGTTCATACTCGCTATCACTATCACTGTAATGATCTATAGACTCTTCTTCTTCAAATCCCTCTTAAAATATCATGTCTAGTGCAGTATTTGCAGGCATGAGACGCGCTCGCTTTGGCCTACTGGAGGATGTCATTTTCAGCTCGACTACAGTTGGAACATCTATCGTTTCGTTCGAAAAAAACCCTCGCTAAAATCATCTTGAAGTCTAAGGGAAGAAATCAAATAAATGTTTAGACCTTCAATCATATCATTAGAGTCACATCCCTCACCAAATCCTTTATTCTTCTGTAAAAAAAAAAAGTGAAAGTTGAAACGCACCAGTATGTGCGTTCCGCATTGAACGAACATTCTCATGACGCACAGTGGCGTGCGCTGCGCAGCGAATGGTAAAGAAAGCTGGCGCACACAGGCATGCGTTTCGTAGGGGAAGTGTTAAAAGTTGATAGTTTCATATCTGATATTCCGTGTTTGGCAGCTATGGGGCCATGAGAAGTGTTGTTTTAGCATATGTGAGGTATCGTGGTGAAATTCGGCGCTTGATAGATTAATACTGAAATTAAAGAAACCAGCATTTTTCTACTCGTTAGGTAATTTTTATCGAATCTTTTTGGAACATTTTTTTTTTTTTGCTGAACATTTGGATTTTACTGAAAAACGTTGATCAAAGGCACAAAAAACGTGAACTTGCAATTTCAGAGAATACTCAAGCTTTGGAAGTCAACAAACTTTGGTGGCCATTTTCTGACTTCAATTGCAAATATCTCAACTGCTACCCAAAATGGTTGGGTGGTGTTTCTTTTAAATGAAGACAAATGAGCAAGCTTTAAGATGATGCCAATAACTCCATATGTCCAAAAATTGACAAGTGCCTGAATACACCATGTTGTGGCACATACCGTAAAAATCTGACTGTTTGTGAAGATGGACTGCCGACAGGTATTCAGAGATTTTGTCAACTAATGACTTGAATGGTATTATTTCCCCACCAAAAGAGATCTCTTTTTTACAATGCCTGGATCCATTCTTTGTACAGGCATATTTTTTTCTAACACTGCTCTTTGTTTTTCATTTTGGTGTATACAATGAATACTTTATTTGATAAATATGGGTAGGAAATGGCTTCTCCCAAAGCCACCTGCACCTGTCATGTTCTCTTCCTCTTCAGAAGAAGGGGACAAAGAAACCCCTTTGATGTGGAAAGATTTTTAAATGAAAAAAAAAAGCAATAAATCGTCAACATGCAATAAAGAAACACCCTTTAGAAAAATGTCTAATTTCTTTTGACAGCACACAAGTAGAGACCCATGGTCAAGACTTCCAGGTGTCTTCAGAGAGCAACTTTCAGGGGAAGGCCTACCTCACCAAGTTCATCTTCTCCAGCATCCGCACACTGGACCTCAACGATGCCGATCGCACGTTCACCATCACTCTAGAGTCTTCTGTCTTCACAGAGGAGTTCAGCTTTGTCATTCGCCCAAGAGGTATCCTTTCTCCTCTCTTATATTGTTTTTTATTAATAATAATGATAGTGATAATTATAATAATGATGATGATAGTAATAATAGTAAAAATAATAATAACAATAACGGTAATAATCATAATAATAATAATAATAATAAATGAGAATACAGCTAATAATTATAAGCAGATCAAAAAAGGAGTGAGGTTATGTCACCAGACCTCTTTAACATATGCAGCGAAGCAATTAACATCAGATCTGCCGATGACACAGTTTTATAGCCGGTTCAGGAAAGAAGCTTCAATTGCTTCTGGATATTGTTGTAACAGAATGTGAATGTAAAAGTTTATTGTTGAATGTGAAAAAAAAATCCAGAATGAGTGGTAGTATAAAAAAAAGGAGTTAATTCTATTTGTAATTTCATAAGCAAAGGTGAAAAGATAAAACAAGGTTCCACAGAAATAAAACAAAGAATTGGAATGGCTAAAGATAGTTTCAATAAAATGAGCCCAATCCTGAAAAATAGAAGCATCTCAATGACTTAAAAAATGAAAGTTCTAAATTGCTATGTGTAGCCACCCCTCTGTCAGGCTGTGAATGCTGGACAATCACTGAAAACACAACAGAAGCATCCGAAATGTGGTTTTGTAGGAGACTGCTGAAAACTTCTTGGAAAGAATGGAAATCAAATGGGGTAGTACTTGAAATGGCCTACGTGGGCGGCTCGCAAATGAAAACAATCAGAAAAAGATAAATGCAGTTTCTGGGACACTTTTATAGCCATAAAGGCCTTGAACATCTAGCTCTCACTGGCAAAATTGAAGGCAAATGAGGCAAAGGTAGGCCCAGAGCAATATACTTGGAGAACCTCAACATAGCTCATTGCTTTGGTCTAGTTTCGTCAAAATAAGTATCCGCGGGTGATTGTGGGTGCTCTTGCGTGGTTTGTTCCTTTCCTATCGTCCTTATCTCTCCTCCTTTTTTTTTGTGTTTGTAACTCTCTTGTAACACCTCAGATCTTCGACACTTATATGACCCTATTGTGTTGCAAGTGCCGTAAAACTCTTTCTAAGACTAAAAACTAACTTAGCTTTTTTTGTTTTTATTTGTCTTGTAGGTCCGCCTCATCACGTGACTAATGTGACAGCAGTCAGTGTGTCCCACAATTCACTACTGCTAGCCTGGCTGCCAGGATTCAATGGTGGGGAGGAGCAGATGTTTAGTATTGATGTCGGTCGGTCTGGAGGTGACTCATGGATGCTTGCTGTGGAAGACGTCTTGGATGAACGCGATGAGGAGGGCTACGTGAGCGCTCGTGTCCCTTCCTTGAGTCCAAACACGGAGTATGTTGTTCGTGTCGTGGCTTGGAACACACGAGGGAATTCCACGGTGGAGGAAGTTTTTGTTACTTCAGGTATGTCGATTGCATGAGCGCCGTCTCCTTGACTCCTTGCCTATATACCATTCACTAGTGTCTGGGGTATGGCAGTGAGACGCTTTGCCGCCACATGCAAAAGAAAAGATGCAGTCTCAAATATCTCAAGTTCTATGCCAGATAGATGGGTAGTTTTTCATCGACATATAGACAAATAAACAAGCTTTAAGATGATACTATTAACTTCACCTGCCGAAAAATTGATGAGTGTCTGATTCCACCACATTGTGACACAAATGTTTATGTGCACAGATGTATGTGGAGGACAGGGATGCCTGAGAGAGTATGTGTGTATGGGTGTGCGCACGTGCGTGTGCGTGTGTGGTTGTTTGTGTGTGTGTGTATGTGCATGTGTATGTGTGCGTATGTGCGTCTGTGTGTGTGTACGGGGTGAAACACCAAACCAATGTGCCAGGATTTGGACAATAAAGATTTATCTTATCTTTTACATTCTACTAATTAAGCAAGAACATGCTCCCTTTATTGACTATACCTCCAGGCTGGTGTTTCCCTTTTGAGGCTTACAGGATCTTTCGTGGGTTTGGTTATTTGTGAGTTTTCCTGGCGCTCCACTTCCTTGAGACAGTTATAGACGTTGAATCAGATGTCCTGCCTCTGTAATATTCTTACTGCGCTTAAAGGTTCATTGAACCCTTATCCTTCCTTGCCATATGTACCAGACTGGCATAGTCTAATGAGTTCATAACAGCTGAATATTGAATTGTTCCCTGGTAAAAATGAGATGCTTACTCTCAGCCTGTGATTTATTACCATTTTTCGTCTGTGTGTGCTCCCAACTTCCAGTTAAAACAAAGCAGACTCACTTCCAATGTATTACTGCTATAGGCTACTGTTAGGTCGCACTTCTTTTCTTTCCCCTCTGCTGTTTTTGGACACTCCACTACCTAAGAAGTGCAAAGTTCTATCTCACATTTTTGGTCGTATTGAGTTACTGAGACCAACCGAAAAAAAAAAAAAAAGAAAAGAAAAAAAAGTGACTAATTAAATATTCTATCAGCTCTATCAAAATCGTAAGATGATTTTGAGTCGCTTACGATTTTGAGTCGTTATCAAAATATTCAAAGGAGTGCATCCGAAAAAGCTGGACTTGTGAAACTCAAAACTTTTTATGTAAAATT
>NW_004797335.1:69980-92480 GCF_000002075.1 Aplysia californica | reverse complement strand
TTTCTTCTGACACATCTATCTTCCTTCTTTCTTATGTATATTACTCTCTTGTAATATCTTTAACCTCCAGCACTTTTTGGTCTTATATATGTTGAAAAACATGACTTGTATTTTATCATAGTCTCGCTATTTATGTATTTCCCTCAGCCATGAAATTTTGTGTAAAGTTTGGTAATTTAGGATCCTCCCCCCCCGACCCTTAATTCTTGTAATGCCTTGTCTTTTAGCATTTGTTACTATAAATGGATGTAAGTCCAATGTATTATTTTAGTATCAAATTTTTACTCTTTAATTAAATCCGCTGATATCGAAGCTTTTCTTTTAGTAGTCAAATTTTCTGTTTTTAAAGGAAAATATGCAAACCACATAGACACTTCATTGTTTCTGTGTGTCTGTTTCAGAAGGCCAGTGATACGGAAGGAATCCAGTTAATAATGTTAAACTCACAAACATGTTGTAAAGACTGACATTTTCTTTTTCTTTTCTGATGTCTTTTATGATCAGTCGGTAAAGATTTGCCTTTCATTATTATTTTTTTGTTGTCTTTTATTTTCAGTCGGCCGATGTTGCCAAAGCAGCTGACTGATTTTGTGAGTCGTCTGAGGAACCGCTCCACAGAGAATGGACATAGCGGTACGCTGATCGCTGTTCTTGTTGATGGGCCTTTGTCATTTACCTATTTCAGTTCAAAATTTTTGCCCGATCGATATTTTAAATGGACATTACTTCTTAACACTTTGAGGTCACTTGCTGCAATAATACGACTGAAAATTATACATTCCAGTCAATTGACGCAGTTCTGTGACCCCCCCCCCCCTGGGAAGTAGTTGTAGCCATTCTCCTGGCCGGGTGACGAGATAGGGTATTTTGTACTGCTGGCTGTGTGTTTGCAGAGTGTTAACATGACTAGTTTAGGCAAAAAGATGATAATAGATAGCATTTGCATAGCGCAAAGTCCCACCCAACAGCAGACTCTATGCGCTTTACAATCTACATTATTACACCAGCAGACCTGATAGCATTCTGAAACAATCTCCACTTCCTGGAAAGTGTACAGTGCAAGCTGCCATTTTGTAAGTGCTGACTAACGTACTGACAAGATCTTAAACTGTCTATGGTTAGGTACCTATTTCCACCTGGTTGAAGTGAGGAAAATTTGTGTAAAGTGCCTTCCCCAGGAACGCAATGTCAAACCTGAGATATAAAAAAAATTGTTTTTGTTGGTTTCATAGCAGTAATTATCCGCCGTCGGCTTGCTAGGCCAGTCATGGTTTCACCACCGCCCCTTTAGCCAGCAACATTTCGGGGTGACCCGGGTCGACCTTCACGGCTAGCGTAACGCCTCAGTGACATAAAGTCACACCGTACTTCACCCAGACCCAGCTATCCCCTACTTTGTCCTGTTTCCACCTCCCCCGACGAGGACGAAGGGTTGGACTTTGGGAGGCAATATAAACACATTCTGCAAAAATCTGTTATCTTAAGTGTGTCTTGGGTGAAGATTATAAATCAATCGGTGTATGGGTAGAATTCTCTGGTGTTGCATAAACTCATCAAATCAATGACTCGACCACATTTTCCTGTATCCCTCAGTTGGAAACTCAGATGGAGATCCCCCAGGCCCTTGGGTGAGGATGAAAAGCTTGTTTTCAAGGTAAGATAAGAAATAGTATGATAAAACGGTTGAACCTGCTCTAAAGACTACCTGTCCTAGACTATCGCCTGTACAAAGGACCACTTCCCACTTCTCTCTCTCCCCCTTTAATTGTATTTTTTTCTTATTTTATAATGAAACTGTCCAAGAGGACCACCTGTCTAAGATTACCATTTTATCCGCAACAATGGGTGATTGGCATGGATAATTCAGCTGTACTATGGTATGAATTTAGTTACTTTTTTAACAAAGTTGGGCTTTCTAAGAGGCAGAACTTCCAAATTTAACATCCATCTCACTTAGCAACTGAGCGGGATTAGAAGTAGAAATGGACTGTTTGGGAAGCTATGGATCAGAAAGAAAAAAAAAAATGAAGATGAAGCATCTGTGTGTAGTATACATAACAGACTGAAGTGCTTGTATACAAATACTTTACATCCAAGTATGTTATCGGGGAACAAACAACTACAGTCGAACCTGCGTGTGGTTGGCGGATGCTCTGGTATAGTTTGCTCCTTCTTTCCTATCAAACATCTGTCGTCCTGATCTCTCCTTTTTTGTGTTTGTTATTCTCTTGTAACTCCTGTAATCTTTGGCACTTGTATGACCTTTTTGTGTTATACTAGGGCAGTAAAACTCTTATGGAAACTTTTAAAAAACTAAAACAGTGAAACCTGTCCCTTGTGGGTGGTTGGGGGGTGCTTTGGTGGGGTTTGCTTTTTCTTTCCTATGAAACATCTATCGTCCTTATCCCCTCTTCTTCTTTTTTTATGTTTGTTACTCTCTTGTAATACCTCTAATCTTCTGGCGCTCATATGACCTTATGTAGTTGCGAGTGCCGTAAAACCGTAAAACTAAAAACCGGCCCATAACAGTCACTCAAGATCAGAGAGAAAAGTGACCATTATTGACAGATGGCTGTTGTGGACAGGGTCTGACTTATGGTCACTTACTAGACTTGACAAAATCAACTAATGATTTAGATCTGAAATCTTTAGTTTATCTCTCCATTTTATCTCCTTCCAAATTATTATCCATCATAACATGTTTTTGTGTGTGCGTGTGTCACTTCACAGAAAACCTGTACCCAAACCAGCGGATTACAGCGATGATGATGACTTCAGTGACGGTAAAAACTTACGGAAATTAATAAGTTTTTGTATCAGATTTGCAGACTTGTTTTTTTGGTTAAAAGATTTATTAATGTCAATGTTTATCTTAAACCAGGAAATGGTTTCATCCTTTGAATTGACAATTCTTATCTTGTAGCCAAAAGACAGAGGCAAACAGCCATCTATCTTCAACAGGAAGACATCCATATCAACAATGTCCAAACCAAAGTCGCCAGCGTTGTCACACGAGAGGTAGCCCTCCTCAGTGACACCGATTCATTTACAGTCTGTCACACATATTGCGAACACACTCATAGTGAAACACGCACAGAGCCGATTTTTAGGTCCCGCATTTCTTCCTATTCATGCCTATCCTTTGTATTTAAAACACGTACATGATGAAACTATTTCTGTGTCCTGCCGATTTCGCTTTGTGCGTGCTAGACTGTAAGTGTAATCTTTTGCTTATTGTAGTAGTGTAGATTAAAAAAGCCCAGGAGTTGTTGAAAAATCACTCCATGTAATAGTGGCATTTTCTGAGTGTTTTGCTTTTGATTTCCTTATCTTGGAAAGTGCCTGTTTTCACCACGATGCCTCACATTTACAGTTACCATTTTTATGTCTCCCCTCGCAGACCCGGAAGATGATGAGCCAGGCGCTGAAGACGGCACATATGTCAATGTGCCTAAACGGGCTCCTCCAGTAGACAAGAAAGGTACTTATGATCAGTTAGTTTTTTTTTATTGTCAAGGTCATACCACAACTGCAGAAGGGGCTCTCATGGTCTAGAAGTTATGGTGTTCGCCTCTCATTCAACAGGTCCCGAGTTCGGATCTTAGCAGCAATGGAAAATTTTGTTTAAAAAAAAATAAAAAATTTTCCTTTCACCTCCTTTCGTGCTCTCTGCTTTCATCTTCACTTTCTGACCCCCTTCCCATTAATCCCTCCTTTGGCTCCTACTTACTGCTGTCTTTCAGTCGCACCCCTGATCTTAGGATAGATAAGATCACAACTCCCAGCCCTCGTGGATAAAGGCGAAAAATCCTGAGGTCCCGTGTGCAAGTTGCGCACATTAAAGATCCTAAGGTGGTTTTAAAATCGATAAGACTAGGCTTCGGCCGCCACCCGGGCAAAATTCAAAATTATTTCTTTCCAAACTGAAAATGATTGATGTGTCCCGCACCCTGGTATGGCCTTATGCAGTTGCGAGTGCTGTAAAACTCTTGCCAAAACAGCAACAAAAAAACATTCACTGCATCAAAACCAATCCCACTTAGATTAATCTTGTTCAGTGTTGATCAGTCTGATGTTGTGACACAGGGGATCCCAGATTGAGTTTTGAAAAAGTTGGTAAGTCTGCTACTGCCAAAGTCATTTTTGGTTGTTTTGAGAAAAGTAAAGAAAAATAGTGCTAACCTGAGAAACAACTGTTGGAATTGACAAAAGTGAAAATTCTAAGAGTAACTGGGTTTTGGGTTCATTAAACAAACCCTGCTGTATTGAAGAAAAAATAATGGCCATTTTTGTAATTTCAGTAACTAGAAATCTTAAAATAAGGGTGTAACAAATTATGTTTTGACCATTATACTATTGTAATTTCTGTAATGGGGAGAAACACAAATGACCAGCATCTGTAATGTATGATTAGGTTCTTCATCTCTGCAAGCAGAAGATGTGAGTTTGATGCCTGAGTTGAGAATTTTTTTTTCTTTATTTGAGTACATCCGTTTGTATGCTGGGATGTAGAATCCTTCTCAGCTGGGATAGCTATGACATTGGTAGAGTCGACGCAGCCCACCTCCTGAAAGACCTAAATTGTGTTGATGGGAGCAGAAACTGAAATGGTACAAGGATGGGAGCTGAGATTCAGAGGAACAACAAATATGTATGTATATATATATATATATATATATATATATATATATATATATATATATATATATATATATATATATATATATATATATATATTTATATACCTGAAATGATACATATATACCTGAAATGATATATATATATATATACCTGAAATGGGTTGCGATGGGAGTAAAAAGTCAATTGGTGTATTGTGTATGTCCTCAGAGCATATTTATGCCAACGCCAGAGTGATCAACAACAACAGACTCCGAGAGAAAGAAGAGAACAAGGCTGGACGCGAAGTGGTAATATTCCCTGGCTCTTTGTTTCTTTGTCTGTTTGTTCATTTATTCCTTTATTCATTTGTTCCTTTGTTTCTTTTAATCTGCTCTTTCTTGTGTTGTTGGTAGATTAAAAATAATTATTTGAATAGTTTTAGATCTTTTTCTTCTTCTTCTCCTCCTCCTTCTCCTCCTCCTCCCCTCCTCCTCCCCTCCTCCTCCCCTCCTCCTCCCCTCCACCCCTCTCCTCCTCCGTCCCGCCACCGCCGCCGCTGGAACTCCCAGTCTCTGATGTGAAGGTTGCCCACCAGGGCGGTGCCACTGACTGAAGTTGTCTTTAGGCCATTCCCAAAGGGGGGATATTAGCACATGTTCTTATGCGCTGTAGAATTGTAAATGGGCTGATTTATCAATGTCATGGTTATACTGTGCCTGAACAACATAGGGGGAACTGCTGCTTTTTTTTCCCTCATCCCTGCTATCATCATTTTCCTCTACTTTTTTTTGTTGTATGTTTGTCACTCTCTTTTGCACTGCTATTTCTGGGGTGCCTTGATAGTCGAAGCGGACTTTGTGCTGTTGAGGCTAGACAGGTGAGCAGAGTAAGCCTGAATCCTCATTTGGACTTTCCTGTTGACATCCACCCCTTGGCGCTCGTACGACCTCATGCAGTTGTGAGCGGCGTAAAACCTTACTAAAACAAACGAAGGTTACTGTTCGCCGCAGGTTCTCCAGCCCACCAGAGAGTTTTGGGTCTCTCTGCTGACTGTTGGGCCAATATTTCCTTCTATCTAAGAGCTTCAAGCATTGGGCAGGCTTGTAGTAGAACTTTTTCAATTCTTTTATTTTAAAATGATTTCTGCAAGTTATGCCGGAGGATGAGTATTAGGTAAAGCAGAAAATGCTGCCACCTTATGATTGTATCGCGAAGTTCTTATATATACTAAGTTTAGAACAGTGTCCCAATCTTTACTGAATTATTTTTGACATTCCAAGAAAGTGAGTTTTCTTCTTTGCAACCTTTTTACTTTGAGTGCGAAAAAATTGTGCAGTGTTTAACTTTCTTTTACTTAGCAGTAAAAAGACAGCTGTACATTTTGTGCCTCTTTTCAAGTTTTCATAGTGAAATCATATAAAAGTAAATGTTTAGTGAAAATGACTGATCTTTTGTGAAGACTGAAAAGAGAAAATGGTTCATAAATATTTTCTGCAAGCTGGAAAAGGGCGACATGGGAAGTGCTCTTCTCTTATTTCTTTTCTGTGAAATGGTTTAAAGTCTCCCCGAAAAGGACGGGTAATGCAATGATAATTTTTCTCCGTGAAAACTTGATATTGGGTTGGCCATCTTCCTCCCAGCTCAGTGAGCGCCGATGTAATTTCTATCACTCTACTAGCTCTGACATCAGGGGCAAGCTGTGGTGGAATTTTTTATGTTCCTTTCTTTTTAAACTGATGGTAGGAGGGCGCCACTTGTAAGTCTCTTTTCTTTTTTTTTTTTCTCTATGTTATTTCTGTCCGTCTTGCCTTTTCCCTATGCCAAATGACTAATGTGTGAATGTGCTTATTTGTACTCAAGCAAGCAACTCTCACTTTCAGAATCCGGACGGTTTGGTGTACGTGACAGTGGACTTTCCCAATGCACAGGCGGAAGAGAAAAAGAAGAAGAAGACAAAGAAAGAGAAAAACAAGGGTAAAGAAGTCGAAGGCGAGATCAAGTCAGACTACTCGGAGATCGACTTTGCCAAGACGGCTGCCCTCAACGAGAAGATGAAAGTCGAGGCTGCTGCAGCAGAGGCGGTTGAAGCTGAGGGGGATTTGAACACAGACGCTCGGGGTGTGGACGCTGACGGTGATGGGGGAGTACGGGACGGAGATCAGGGGATGGAAGATGGAGATCAGGGGATGAGAGATGGAGATCAGGGGATGGGAGATGGGGATCGAGGGGTGGTGGCAGACGAGACTCCAGATGCAGACAAAGATGGTGGGGCTGACGATGTGGTTGCTGATGGTCACATAGAGAAAGAGCCGCCAATGCTGTATGGTGGAAACGAATCTGTTGGCACTGCTGTGTGAAATGGTGAGAGGCATGGAAGTAAGGGTGGCCTAGATATAGTTCAAAATGGGAATGCCATAATTCTGAAATTTTAGAGACCTTGCTAGGGGATTCTATTTCTCTTTAAATTTTTGTGGCTCCGAAAAATGACGAAGGTTTCACTCCTTTGAAGCCGTGGCTGTTTTGAAATGTACATACTTTTTGTTCCCGTATTTCTGAACAAGCCCGGCTTATGCAAGTGGTCGTGATGTTAAGGCTTTTCGCTTGCAAGAGATAGAATTCTAGACGTTTTGGTGGGTGTGCTTAAGGTTGCTCTCACAGTTAGTTAAAAAGATGCTAATTGGGAAGATGTCTGGCGGAAAAATACTCCAATGCTTCAATTTTTGGAAGGATAAACTGTCAAATTGCCCCTGCTTTCCTTGTCTGGGGAATATTTCAGATGGTGAGACCTGAATTATCTACTGAAACAAAGTATGGAAACTGAAATCAGTCGTAAAAGCTAGCTCTGCTCTGCTTCATAGATCAGCGATACCATAGAGGTTTGCCATTTGCCAGGCAGTCTGGTAAATGCTGGTATGATGCTAACGGGGTCACCAGTTAAACAAAATGTATTTGGAAGACAGGGACTGATTACAGTGTTAAGTCAAAAAGTGAAATGGGTCTGCTCTGCATAAGGATAGCTTGACTGACAATTTTTGTGGGAAAGGTTGACTGGGATTTTAATGTATTGTGAATGTGGCTTTTAGAAGTTTAGTAAAGTTGTTGTAAATAAATGTCAGTAAGATTCCATTGTCCTGGGTCAGGGAAGAAAACTTCCTGAAAACCCCAATGCTTTTCTCGTCTGAAGGACTCCTTGTGCAGACCCTCAGTGACTCTGTTCATGTCGATCTATGCTTACTGCGTCAGCAGTGTCAAATTTGAATGTTGTTGCAGTCGGTCTGGTTCTCTTTTTCCTTGGATTTCCAAGGGCTTTCGGTCTTGAATACTTCTCACATCCATACAGAGCACAAACTATCAAAAGAGCATGCAAAGCTCAACTGCACAATTCGAAAGAAAGAAGAAAGAAGCAAAGGTAATACTTAACACATTTGTACTTGAGGCAGCTCACTTGTTTTTGTCAGTCATTGCCATCACCAGATTTGTTCTGATCTGTCCACTTTTTGTGATAAATGAATTGATGCAGACCTAAAAGTGCCTTACTTGAGCTGATGTGCCTTTTTTATGCCATGGAGAATGTGATAGAGCTTCTTTTATGTCACTCTGATATAGAATACTGAGCAATCACTCACAGTAGTGCTCCTGGTTTAATCAGCAGACAGTTCGTTTTGTTTAATGCCATAAGATATAATGTTTGTAAACACTGACTTATGTTGTCTTTTGTAGCGTATGTTATTGAAGTTTGAAGTGTTTGGAGGATTTATCTTTAAATCTATATAGGTTGTGCAGTGCACAGAGCTTGCTGCTCAGTGGGAATTTACACCATACAAATGTTATAGATTATTATGATGTATTATATTATGTCAGTTTGGACCAATCCCCCCCCCCCTTGCTCCCTTTTGAAGCTTTCTTGTGAAGTTTGGTTTTATGGAAGATATTTTTTTATGTGTGTGGACCAGATGTCACAGAAGTCATTCAATAGTGGACCAGATAAGTGCTTCAGATGTATGTGTGATATATATCAATTTTATATAAGAATACTTCTGCAGTAAAACCTTGGTATAACATTACAATTCTCTCTTTGGACTCAAGATCTTGAACGTCTTAGCCATGATACGTATTGGCTAAAAAGCAAAAAAAAAGTGGCAGTGACAGGGAATGGTACTGAGTGTTATATATATTTATTCACTTATTCAATCCCTGTACATTTGTTTGTATGAGGGGCAGAGAGATGAGAGGGACTGGGAAATGCAAACATTCACTGATGGCAAAACGACAACAGGAAAAACTATGGCTTTTCCTTTCTTTGTTTTATTCTCACAATGTACTCCATATGTTGTGAACAGACTTTTAATCACTAAGTTTTTTTAAAAATTAACGTTGCAGCAAAAATACGTTTCATGTAGGTACATTTTAGAAGGTAGCTTTTGATGAGTAAAAATAATAGTTTTCATAAATTTAGAAAGTGAATGTCACAGCTGAGAGTACATTATAACAAGGTTTTACTGTGGGTGTATTTATTCAGCCTATAATGAGGAGATGGTTGGTGAGCGCCACTGGTAGGTCATACTTCTTTATCTTTCTTATTGGTGGTTTGCCTTGCCTTTTCTCAGAACTAAATGACTGTCATTATATTGATATGGATCTCTTTACTCAAACAATAGCCTCAAATTGTCGATGTCCAGTTGGCTGCATTTTTTCCTTACCCCACATTTGACATTTGGCTTTTGGGCTTTGTGGCACAGGCAAGTTTCCTTTCTTTTTTTTTTTTTTTTGGTTTCCATCACAGATAATATATCTCAATTAAAAAAAAAATTTTTGCAGTGGTGTTTACGGATTTTGTATTCTGTATTTTCTGAATTTGTGAATTTATTTTTACAAAGATAAATTTTGATAGAGCTATAAACCAGTTTGACTGCAAAATTTGTGAAGGTCAGTACATGTGTATGGGATTGTGTATGGCTGCTGATATATGTTTTTATTGATGTGTTGTTATTGTGATCATGATCCTAGTTTGGCATCTTATGTTGCGTTTATTTGATTAGTTGTTAGAATACTAGTCAAGCCAAAGTAATTGTTTTGAAAAAGATATGTGGTTCCTGATTTTAACATTTTTATTGTTTCTGTTTGCTGTCTTAAGATCTTGTTTTGTGCAAAATCAGCTGAAAGCTGCTCCCAAGTAACACCTTTTATCTTCAGAACTTTTATGGCATAATTGTGTTGCAAGTGCCTGAAAACTCTTACTAAAACTAAGTTACAGAGATAAGAGTGTCATTTTGTCTTTTGAGATGTTCTTCTCCTTCCACAAATTGCAACTCTCATTTTTTGTTGTCGCTTCAGGCTTTGTTTGTTTTGATTTGATTAAAGTTTTACGACACTCGCAACTGCATAAGCTAATATAAGGTCTCTTTGAGACCTGATGTGGCTTGTCTGTCGTCACTGGAAGTATTATGTGTCTACGTTGTAGTTAATATTGCTCTTTTTTTATTTTGTTCAGATAGAGGTTCTTGTGCCATTTAAAACAGGCTCAGCATGGAAGGTATTACCTGATGTAATGGAAAAAGTTGTTTGTACTAAGTCATTTTGTATAGCTTCAAGAAAATGTATTGAGCACATTTTGTACTGTAGTGGCCAATATCTATTATGTGTAGTGAAGATTTTTCACTTTTCATAGTCTTTTTCATGTTTTGCAATTTGAGACGTTTTTGACATGTGTTTGTGTCCCTCTCAGCCTAGGTCGGGGCTGACTGGCAGGTTCAAAACATGGGTGGTTGGCGGTTGCTTTGGTGAGGTTTGTTCCTTCTTTCCTATCTAACATCTGTCGTCCTTATCTCCTCTCCTTCTTTTTTGCTTTTGTTACTCTCTTGTAACACCTCTAATCTTTGGCACTTATGTGATCTTATTGTATTGCAAGTGCCTTAAAACTCTTTTTAAAAAGGGTCAAGGCAGCCTTCCTCCTCAATTATCTAAATAGTTTCGATGGAGACATGAAACTTCCTCAAATACGATTACATTGAAATGTATTATGTTGGCAATAAGCAGGATTGGCTTGAAAGATTAGGTGGCCACCAGTGTCCATGTGAGGGGCAAGTGAGAGAAGGAAAGAAAAGAAGAAGTAGAAGACATAGTCTTCCTGGAGATCTGAGAATGTTTGGAATGCTGTAGGATCTTTTGCGTTGGTCATGATAGATTTCTAAAGGGCTTAGAGCCTCCATTCTGGTAGTGATATGCATAGTATAAATACAATATATGAGGCAGCGTGGTGAAATCAAGCGCTCGCCAAAATAATTAAAGTCAAGAAATTGGCATTTTCCCACAGGTTTGTGAATTTTTTCCCGAAGGTTTGTTTTTTGACTTTCATGCCCATTATAGAGCACATTTCTGTGTGTATTTTACTGAAAAACGTTGATTAAAGGCAGAAGAAATGTAAATTTTCAGTTTCCACGGACTCTCAAGCTAAAGAAATAACTCAACTTTTGCGGGCTTCTTCTAGCTAATTTTACCTCTGAAACCAGATGACCCTCATCTCCTTCAATCACACATATCTCGAATTCTATTCAACATAGATGGATATTATTTTCACCCAAAACGAGGAAAATGGACTTGCCTTAAGATGATACCATCAACTCCGTATGCCCTAAAATTGACGAGAGCCTGATTCCACTGCGTTGTGCCTCATATATTAATATTATTATTGTAATAATTATTATTATTATCATTATCATTATTATGGTCGCTATTAAAATAATTGCTATTATTATAAAGATGAAATATGCCAACTTCTTGGATTGCAGTAAAATTCTTTAGTGGGGAGGAGCAACTTGTAATACGTGGTTGAGATAATATATTAGCTGAAGGTGGAAAACTTAACTCTGTCAAAGTGTCAGTCACAGTCGGAATTCTCTAAAAATCTCACAGAAATTTTCTTGTATATTATGCTGAAAGTTGTCATCCACCTGAGTTATTTGTCTCCACATGTTATTGCATATTTCATAAGCAAGTATCGTACTTATATTTACTCCAGTACTCGGGAAACAGTAATAGCAAATTTAAACTTTTGAAGGGCTTCCAAGTGTCTTGTTTTGTCCATATCATTTCTGTTGCAATCAATCCACTTATGTCCAAGTTTTCAGAATTTTAAATATTTACACCCTTCCAAGATCTATCAAAAATGCGCCTTTCAACATGATCAAAATGCTATAACCAAGGCTTACAATTTTCTTACGTTTTATGATTCCTGATATGAACAACACAACAAAAACTAATTTTCTTTGTCTGTAATGTAAAAAGTACCCAAACGGACTTAAGTGGATTGCTTGCGACTCCGATGACATGATTTGTGACCTGTTTGTGCAGGGTATTCAGTTGTAAATAGCACTAGTGCATGTACTTAGTCGTGTAAGTCTCCATTTCTGATCCTTTCGGTTGTTCTTCTGTACAAGGCTTTTCCTTCTCTTGAGATGGTTGACATTCCGATGACAGGTTGTGAATGAAATTGTGTTGTGATGCCACATTCCATAGCTGTCTGATTTTTATTTGAGATAAATGAGCATGATAGAGTTCACTTACGAAACTCTCACACAAAATTTCTCATGTTGCTTGGCGTAGCAAAAGTGTAGACTTAGCTTCAATTTCTTTTGAATCAGTAATGTAATAAAGACAAAGTTTAGATGTTATTGCAAAATTTTTTCTAATGTCCATAATTACATTTATACAGTGTATATGTTGAAGCTATTTTATTGTACGATATCACTTGTTGTTATGCGTTGTCAATGGCAAAGAAAGTCATCTCCTGCGTAGATAAACTGTGTATTGTCGTTTCAAAGTTTAACAAAGCCATTGTGATTTTATAGTGCCTTTTTCACTGTCAGGTTGTAGTGCAGGTGATGTGCTAGTAAGTGCCAAGTGAGTTGGATAAATTGGAAGTAGAAAGTTGATTTACTTTCACTGTATTTAACATTACAAAAAGAAACATGGATGGTGGAAATGAAAATGATACTCATAACTCATTTAAATTTGGAAAAAAGTCAATGTAGTTGTGGTTTGGGGATTTTATCTAAATGAAAGACAACATTCATTAGTTTTTCCCTGACCTCTGTTCACACACAGATACACACAGGCACACAAACAATCACACACACACACACACATTTGTACTCATAAACAGACAGATACACACACACACACACACTTACACACATAAACACACACACTCACACTTGTACTCATAAACAGACTCACACACACACTTACACACAAACACACATAAAAATACACGCACACACACTCATACAGACACACACACACACACACATAGAAATACACGCACACACACTCATACAGACACACACACATACACACAAACACGGACTAAAGCAATGTCAGCTTCCAAATAGGCACAAGAAGACTCTTATATTGACACTTCTACTTGCCAACTATTTCACATGGCCAGAGTGCCCCGTCCTATCTCCCTTGTACTTGTTCATGCATTATAAATAATATTATATACAGTAGTGGTAGGTATATGTTAGATAACTTGGTGAATCAATCAGTTAACTCAGAAATAAGAACGTGTGTGTAGTCTTGTAAAAGTATTCGTAGGTAAGTAGGCCAATCAATCGATAAGCTCAAGAGTTAGATTAGAAGGAGTAGTGTGTGTATTTGTGTGTATTTGTGTGTGTTTTGTGTGCGAGGTTGTAGATGAATTGGTAGATAGCCAAGTAAATCGATCAATGATGCCGAGAATGAGAAGATGTGAGTAGTCTAGAAGAATTTACAGATAGGTAGGCAAGGCGTTCAGTAAGCTCAATCGTAATACGGTGTGTGTAGGCCTGAGAGAAAGATTCGGTAAAGTTCAAGTAAATGTCATTTTTTCAGCAGGTTGGATGGGTCTTCATCCCGATTCGAATTATATTGAGAGATGGCTTGATTGGTATTTGGAAGAGGTTGGTTTGGGGGGGGGGGGGGGAGGGAAGAGGGGATAGAGAGCGAGAGAGAGCTGGGGAAGTGGAGAGTGAGAGTATTAAATAATTTTAAAAACTTACATCAAACGGTTATCACCTTTTGACTATTTATCATCTTTTGTCTATACACATGACTTTTATAACGAAAACTTTTGATATGTATGATTTACATGTGGCCCAGGTTGTGTCCTCTTGAAGACTGATGTGTTTTTGTTATATTTAGAGTGACCTTTTGGCACATGTATGTATAGCTCTCTATGCAAGTTTTTTTGGGTCATCAGTATATGATTGCTTAATGAGAACAGCTGAAAGCCAGTTGTAAGAAAAATTTATTCCTCTATGTTAGCGTTGTGAATCTGAATATTTTATGGACAAGGCATGTTAGTGTACATTTCCTTCGCTTTTAAAAGTTTTTATGAAGTTTACCTCAGTGTACGGTATAGGCTACATCTTTTATAAAAAGGCAATTTGATCTTATTTGATCAATATATTCACTGGTTGTGTCACCATTTAAAAAAACAAATATTTGAAAGGTGTTCTGTTTCTAATCCATGTGCCTGGAACTGTTTACAAACTCGGCCATCGTGCAGAATTATGAGTCCAAGTTGGTGTCCAGATTGATCTCTTTCTGAGGGTCTGGCCAAGTATTAAATTTTCTCCCAGCTGGGAGTGTGTTGTGCCAGGTGTGTGTTCTACTGGTGCAGCTGCCGTTTCATCGATAAGGAGGACAGAGATTGGCCTACCTATTGAATGCTGACCTCTGTTTCCATCAATTTAATGTGTGGAGCAGGCTAAATTCCTGTTCTTGTCGTGTGCACTTTTTGAGTGGGTGGTTGATGGGTGCTCTGGTGTGGTCTTCTCCTTCTTCCCCATCAGACATCTGTCGTCCTTATCTCTCTTCATTTTTTTTGGTCTTTGTTACTCTCTTGTAACATCTCTAATCTTCGGCACTTATATATGACCTTATTGTGTTGCAAGTGCTGTATACATAAAACGCTTACAAAAGCAAAATACTTTTTGAACACTGCCCTTTACTGCTGTCTGACGCATTTGGTGTTTAATTTTAGTGTTTACAAAAAATACAAATAGAATTTGTTTTGACTGTTCTGGAGTCTGTACATCATGGTTCACTTGGTTTCTCTCAGATACATTTACAATGATGCTTCTTGTGATATGGCAGTATCGTCGCCCAAGTACAACAACCCTGTTTTACACAAAAACAAAATTTTAAAGGGAGAAAGGAAAAAAACTTTGTCATTTCATCTAACAATGTTTGTTAAAAATTAAAGTAGGAATTTTGCACTGGCGATGTTTATTGAGTTACATGTCTAAAAATTTGGCACAAAATCCGAATCATTACTTTGAGTAGAAAAAAGCAAAAAATGTATTTTTTGACATAGTGTGGGTTACAGGTTTGTTGCACTCAGGCAACAATTTACAAATCATGTGAACATTTCTTGTAGTTGTAGTTTCTCTTTTCTTCCCTGCCATCTTTAACTCCGTACCAGTACTTCATTTCTCCCAGTCTTCTTGTTGTTTCCGAGTAATATGTGGTCATGTCGTTGGAAAACTGAAAATGTGACTAGCTTTTGAATAAATTAGAATTCCGATTTCAGTAGGATGCCCTTTTTTAAATGGTTACACTGACAAAAAAACTTCTTATCTCGAAACAGCTGTATATAAAAGAAAGGCGTCTTGTCAGCTTATGGCAGCATTGCTAGTAGTTGCTGTGGTTACAGATGGGGACGGGGGAGGAGATATTTTATGTCATGATCAGTTTTTCCCATTTTCCGTCTGAGAAAATTTCTACTTTCTGTCTTATATCTTGACTGGGAGTCAATTCTGTGCCTTTGACGTGGATGCATTGTGTCTTGTTTGACCTGAAACTTCACAAACACAAAAAAATCACTGTGCTCATTTTTATGTCAACATACTCATTTCTCTCTATAAGATTTAATGTACGAGTATACCTCACATTAATTTGTGACAGGAAACTCGTAAACTTTGAATCTTTTGTTTTTACAATCATCGTCTTATTTCGTTTCCCTCTGACTGATCATACTTCGTAATACATGTGGGAGAAGTTTTATTTTCTAAGTGAACAATCAGCAAATTTATAGAGTACCTGTTCATAAAAATTTATTAAAAACACTTGTATTTTTGTATGAATATGTTTTACCTTTTCAACAAAGTTTTGATATTATCTTTGCATTTACTAAATATTCTTGTGGGTGGTTGGAGGACATCATCACAGGGAGGCCCTACTACTTTTTTTTTAACATTCATTTGTTTTTGTCTGTATATCTTGTATTCTACTTTCCCTAATGTGGCCATGTGCTTCACAAACTCAAAATGATGGAGGGTTTTAATTGTTTTTTTTGTTTTTTGTTTTGACTGGCCCATGTAATGCTGAAAGATTCCTTCTTTATTGGTGACAGGTCAGTCTCTGCACTGGACAGAGACAGCCTTTTTTTCATGGGACTTATTTTTTAAATTTGAAAATATTTGGTTTTTTTTACCTGTAGCTCCATATTTATATTACGCTGTTAAAGTCAAATGTACATTTATTTGCAGATGTTCTTGTGTCAATGTTAAAAGTTCTGTTGATTTATCGTGACTCTTTATAACCAGTAGAAAGAAGACAAAACACTCTTGTAAATAGACCATTTACTTGACTCTTATCTCAAGACTTGCTTTGTGGCTGTAGAGAGAGACGGAAATGTGTGGATGTCTCATCAGTCGTATAATAATGATGAAACTTGTGACTATGCAGTAGTAGTATCTTGATCTAACAAACACGTTCTTGTAATTAGACCGTTCACTCTACTTCTATTTCAAGATTTTTGCTTTGTGACTGTGGAGAGATGGAAATGTGTGGATTACTCATCAACCATTACTTAAGTGTTGAAACTTCAGACTATGCAGTAGTATATAATATGTCCAAGATCTCTTTCTTTTTTTTTTTTAACACTTTACTGTGCCTTTGCTTATCATTCCAATAAAGCCCATTCCTATGAACTCTTTAATTTGTTTTTGCTTGGTTTTGTTTAATTTTCTCAGCTTAAAATCTTTGAAAATGCAGGCGATTGATAGATGGTGTCGGAAGTACACCCTGGTTGAATGTCTGCCTCCTGTTGAGTGGGTGGTTGGCGGGTGCTCTGGTGTGGTTTGTTCCTTTTTTCCTATCAAACGTTTGTTACTCTCTTGTAACATCTTTAATCTTCGTTACTTCTATGACCTAATTGTGTTGCAAGTGCTATAAAACTCTTACTTAAAAATTATGCCCGTGTTTATCTTATATCATGTGGTGTAGGTAGCCTAGTGGTTATGCCACTGGATCAATAATCGCGAGATTGCACATTCGGGGGGTTTGAGACTCAACTTGGACTGATGTGGTGTCCTTGGTAAAAGCAATTTTATATAAATTTCCCATTTGGCTTGGTCTTTTTGGAGATGAACATTACACTCTGGAGGTCCCACCTCTTAAGTAGCCTAGTACTAGTAGTAAAAGTACTAAATGCGTTGATAGGGGCGTTACACCTATACCATTTCGCCATTTTCACCATCTCATATCATCTAACCATAGATCAAAACAAAACATGAATTTATTTACAAGATGCATTTATTGTCAAAATGACAAAGCTCTTTAACAATTTACTGAAAATATTGTGGGTCTGCGCCTTAAAAAGTCCACATTTTCCAGGAAAATAATTCAAGAGAACATTTCGTCGTCCATGATACGTACGAGCGTAGGCGACATTTTGGGCCAAATCAAGTTAGAATCATCAGGCAAGTCCTTAACCTATACTCTATCGCCTCTAGAATTCTGGTATCGATACCATTAGCCGTTACAGAGTTGTTAATGTTTTTCAAACTAGCATATCCATCATTTTGCAGTGTTACCAAAAATCTCAAACTGCTCTCCTGAATAATTAGCAAAATGTCGCTTATGCAAGTACGTGATTGAGACGTCAATTTTGTCCCCATTTCCATCAAGTTGTGACGACATCAAAAATGCCAAACCAGTTATATAGAGGAACTATCTACGAGTTGTGAGAGAGTAATAGCAAAACTAAATTTTCTCCGTGCCAATAGGAATACAGTCGAACCTGCTCTAACAACTGCCTGTCCAAGACATTCACCTATACAAAATGGCTACTTGCCACTTCCCCCCTTGCGTTCTTTTTCTATTTAGGAACGACCGTTTTCAAAAAGACCACCTGTGTAAAATGGCAACTTTCTCTTTGACAATAGATGGTTGTCTTGAACAGGTTTGAAGGTACTTCAAAGTATACATTCAAATATACATGACATGTGACCACACAGTTACATAATTTTGTGCTAATTATGGGGTGGGCTGGCGGTCTGTAACATATAACAGGTGAAAATGATATGGTAAAAGCGAAACGTGTTTTATGAGGCTCAATAGAAATGGAAGATAATAGAGAGCCCTTGGTTCCCCTCACTGACAGGTATCTGTGGTGTAGAGGTTAGGCATTTCGCTGTCTTACACAGGAGACCCAAGTTTGGTTCCCGAGTGGGTAGAAACATTTTATCGAATATGTCAGGTCTTTCTGCTGGGATGTTGTATCCCTCTTAGTCTGGGTTGGCATTGACAGGCAGGGTCAGAAGACTGCCTCCTAATTGATCTAAGTTGTGTCGCTGGGGGCATAAAAACACTCACATCTAATAAGAAAAAAGTTTACCTCTCACCGATATCCACTGCAAGACACATAGGGCCCTGAGACAGGAAATGCCGCCACTCTCATTGAAATCTACAAGAGAAGCTGTAAGGGCCGACAGAAGAACTGAGCAGTACGGCTCAGTATATGATAGATATCAAGACTTCAAGTGTGATGCTACCCAAAAGAAGAAGCAGACTGATATCTAATACAGACAGCATCAATGACAGAGAACAGTGTAGTTGTATCTCAAGACTTGGTAACAGCTTGGTTCAGACATTTTACTCCAGTAAAACTTTAAGCCTTTACATATTCCAACTCATTTTTTAAGTACATGTAATTCAGTATCCGGTAAGCTCTGAAATATTGAAGCCAAGATTTTTGCGTTATTAAATAACAATTCAATCAATATTAATGATGATTGTCTGTAAAACTATTGCAATGGAAAAACAAATGGTGCATTATTCATAAAACAGACCTGCTCTTTTAGCGGCTGAAAAATTGGGAGTCATTCTAAGCAAAACTTTGAACTGTGGCAGGACTGCTGCCGACCCGTGCACGTGGTGTGAAGGTAACGCTCTCCACAGACACACGCAGAAAACGCGAGCTCCATTCCTGTGTGTAGTAGTTATTTTATCGAATATCGCCATCTGCCCGTTCTGACGGTGTATCTCACTGAGCCTGTGTCGGTCCTGACAGATCAGGTTGAAGCAGCCAACCTCCTAAATGGTTATCTTAATGGGGTGTAAACATGAACAATTATAGACAGCATTTGTATAGTGCAACTTCCCGCTCAACAACAGCAAGCTCTACGCACTTTACATTTTTTAAAATAACACTCCTTGCCGATTCAAGAAAGATATGGCAGTTAGGGCTAGTTCTATTTTTCCCGTTCCCTCAAAATTAACAAACAAGACATGCATTTCGGTACTCATTGATGATTATGGACAAACATATGACAGTCCTTGCCAGAATTTCACACAATCTTCACAATACACAAACTCAATCTACTGTAGGATCAGGCTTATAACTGCATTGATGTGCTCTGGAGACACCTGACTCCCACTTTTCAGTCCTTCGTTCCTTTTCAGAATCTCACTGTAGTGAGAATGTAATGGAGAACAAAAAAATGAGATGGTGATGTATGTGATTGACAACAAAAATACAACTTTGTGCATGAGGACTATGTAAGGCACTGCAGGGTATTCATTGATATTATGCAGAGGTAGACCGATCTCGATGTTCATCTCCAGACAATCAACGGTGATGATTAGTGAATGATCGCAGAAAGACAGGCACAGGATGACTTGGATATTGTGATCAAGCACAAGACTAGGGTCATCTGAAAAAGAAGAACAGAATCCAAGTTTTCACATTGAGCCTTAGAAATGAAAGCCAAAAATGTGTAAATGGTACAGAATAATATAATGCTATGGTACTTGCAACGCTGTAAGATTGTTTAAAAGGCAGGACCTATGAATTTAGCGTCCAGCTCTGACTGAAGTTAGGACCAAGCCTAATGGCAAAATTAATGTAAAGTGACTTTCCCTAGGACACAACATCAGATCAAGCTCACTCCAACTCCCAAACTTGAAGGAGATGAAGGAGGAGGAGAAGGAGGAGGAGGAGGAGGAGGAAGAGAAGGAAGAAGAAAAAATAGATAAAAAAGGAGGAGGAGAAGGGAAAAGAAGAAGAGAAAGATAAAAGATGAAAAAGTAAAAGGAAGGGGAGAAAGATTGAAAAAAGGAGTGGGAGAGGAATAAAAACAAAGAAGAAGATCATCAGCCTCGAACCTGACCAAAATCAAGGTATGCCCAAAGAGGCTCTAAAACTTTTCCCTACCTGACGATCAGAGGAATAGGTCGGAGCACACCGTCTTCCACTCCTCTCTCATACTCGTCCACATCTGCTAGATCCTCATCAAGAGAACGGGTCAGATGTTGTAGAAATGCATCAAGGGCCTGTCAGGAAGAAACACATACCATGGGTGAGACAAACAATAAGTGACTTCAATAGATTGATAGCGTAAGATAAAAAAAAAAGTTAGAAGTTTAACCGTTTCATGACTTATTTGACATAAGCCATTCATCATTTTTTCTCATAATGCGGAAGAGCCAGGATGCCGTTGTGACTCGTGACTCATGCGTTTGTCAGGCCTTGTAAAGCAGATTTTCGTTGTTTGGCTCAACACCTTTATGTTCACTTAAAAACACATTTCTGAGTCAATTTTACTTAAAAACATTGATTAAAGGCACAAAAAATGAAAATTTACTGTTTCCAAAGACTCTTGAGCTGTGAAAGTCACCAAACTTTGGCAGCCTCTATCTTGCCAATTAAAGGCATAAAATATGTACATTTTCAGTTTTCAAGTACTCTCAAGCTTTTGAAGTTACCAAACTTTGCCGCCCATTTTCTTGTTGATCTTTCCTCTGAAATCAGCCGATCCCCACCTCCTACATTTTCAAATATCTCGACTTCTATTCAAGATAAAAGGGTATTTCTTTCATCAAAAGCAAGGCAAATGAACAAGCTTACAGTACTTACACATGACATCAATAACTCCACATGCCCCAAATTGACAAGCGCCTGATTCCACCACGTCGTTACACAAATGGACAAAAAACGCATGTAGAATACAGACCACGAATAGGGACAAAGATAGTCCTATAGAGGAGGATTAGAAAAAAGATGGCAGGCCAACATCAAACAATGAATGGGTACAACCTGGGCACAGAAAACAGCTGATGAAACAGAGTAGAGGTCGTTGTGGGAGGGCTACATCCTGCAGTGGGTGGACAACGCCTTGAAAGAAAGAAAAAGCTTACCACATCAGACACAACTTTCTCATGTAATTTATGCAGAGGTTTGCACTCAGTCGTTTTGTCTCTCTGCTTCTGAACGTTCAACATCTGGCCAATGTCGATGCTCAGGATCAGATCTGAAAACAGTGGGACACAATAACAGTCATCCAAAACTATCAGGTGAAAAACGCAACAAATGCAAACCACATAGAAAATAACAGAGGGATTGTACAGAAGTCTGATACAATAATAAAGACCACAACAAAATAACGAAAGAAACAAATCACAGATATACAGCCGAACCTACTCTAAAGACCACTTGTCCAAAGACAATCACTTGTACAAACAACCACTTCCCACTTCCTGCCTTGTCAACCCAATTCACCTTACGTTGCCGCACAACGCCGCCAAAGCCCTCTTTTGATAGGGAACCTGAAAGTGCTCTGTTGTGGTTTACTCCTTTTCTATCGTATATTGATTGTCAATATCGGTCCTCTTTTTTGTCTTTGTACCTTATTCTCAAGTAAAATCTCTAATCTTTGGCACTGATATGACCTGATCATGTTGCAACTTCCATAAAACTTTTATTAATTAAAACAACCCCCCAAAAAAAAAAATGTCTGTTAAGTGATAATCCTGTTCTTCCTGTGCGCTCCTCACATAAATAATATTGTTGACCTGCTGTTCAGCTGCATTAAGTTCAAAATTTTGACAATTTAAAATAAACTACAGTTCCTTAATCTTGTTGCATGTGATGGAGAAATAACATTTTATAAAAAGCAAAAATCAGAATCTTAAGGGTGAAAAAATAAACAGTTCAGAAAAGAATCATAATGTAGGTACAATTTTAAAAAGAATGATTCATTGCTTAAATTTTTATTTGTAGTGTGTTAGTAAGTACTGATACGTTTTGTTTTTACTGTTGTCTTTACGTGTATATAATTAATGTACGGCTGAGAAAGTTCTTTAAGCCATTAAACTGGTTTCCTTGTTACTGTGAAATGTTTTATCTCGTGTGAAAGAAATATTACGCTCAGTGATCATTTGATCAAGGTAAAGCACTCAAAGCTTATACTACTCATGTGGGAAAGAACGCTATATAAATGCAGTCTATTATGATTATTATTGTTATTATTATTATTATTTTTTTTTTTTACTCTCTCCTGAAAAGTTTTACTTTCTGGGCTGAAAACAAATGAACAGCTGGCTAAGGATATCTTTTCCTCAACTGACCATCCAGGTACTTGTTATGATGATCAGCTTCTGTCCACAGTTTGCCTTGCTGCGACATAAGATTCAGGATATACTCCATTATCACCACATCTGCTAGTTTGTTCTTGGCTTGCATCGACACCTGTGAAAAAAACACACACCCCAAAAAAATTAGTTGAACCTGATTTAGCAACCACCTGTCCAAGACAATCACCTGTACAAACAACC
>NW_004797335.1:49673-69880 GCF_000002075.1 Aplysia californica | reverse complement strand
GGACGCTGATGTCAGTAACATGCTCACTACAATAATATTGTCATTAAACTTAAGGCCATCCAAAGCAAGCAAAAAAGAACAATATAAGCCTTTTCTCCAATTTACTAGAAAGAGATAAAAAAATAAATTGAGCTTATATTGAGGAAATGTATTATTTCTCACTTTAAAAATTTCATCTCAGATAATCTCAGCGATCAACGCTTACTGTGATTTTGGGCGGGAGGTTGAATGTGCCATAGTACCCCCCCCCCCCCCCCTGGTTTTTAAAAAAACATTTTACTGACACTTTCCTTAAGTTTTTTTTTCCTCCAATTTTAGACTGACCCCCTGTCTCAGATAATCATCTTTTTAGTTTTAGTAAGAGTTTTACGGCAATTGCAACACAAATAGATCATATAAGTGCCGAAGATTAGAAGTGTTACAAGAGAGTAACAAACATAAAAAAGAAAGAGGAGAGATAAAGACGATATTTTTTTTTTAGAGGAAAGAAGGAGCAAACCACATCAGAGCACCAGCCAACCACCCACATAATGAACGAATCGCCAAGGTCACTGCGAGACACTTTTTTCTCTTAGAATGTTTTTACACAAATACATATACATTATACTGTGTTTTACACGTACACACATGTCGATTAATTTTTAAGATGTGATGTCTTTTTTTATGTAATGCTATTTGAGCATTTTTTTAAAAATGGAAATGCGCAGCATAAATGCTATTTATTATTATTATAATTAATCGTTTTTCTCAAGGACAACGGGTGGTTGTCTTGGACAGGTTTGACTGCTCTCTCAACTCAGGTTCAGATCTGAAAGGAGTTGGACACAATAAAGGCCATTTAAAAATACCAGGTGAAAAACACGTACAGCACAGAAGATGTGAGTTTAATTCTTGTAACAGGAGGTTCCTTATTATAGCAGCCTGCTCACCAAATGATCTAAAAATTGCGTTGGTGAGGGCACAAACCATTTACAATTATAATTACAGTTACTGCAGATTTCTTAACTCAGATCTGACTGGCTCACAAACACAAATATTAGTAAAACAAATGGTGTGTTATTTATGGCCACTCATATTTTTCAAAAGCCTATACTTCCAACCACCCCACCCCTCTCCCACCCCCATCCTCTGAAACAGACAGTAAAATTCATTAGATGTGATATAAAAGAGGCCAATGATGTAATTAAAAGGATTGACAAGATCTTCATGATTCCTCCTGACAAGAAGTAGAAGCCAATGTGTAAATGTTCTTGAAGATCTAAGAGGAGGTAATAAGAAACAAATATATCTTAAAGAATTTTCCAATTTCTTATCTGGTAATCAAAATATAATCTCTCTCTCTCTCTCTCTCTCTCTTTCTCTAACTCTCTTTCTCTCTCTGTCTCTCTCTCTTTCCCTCCCTCTCATCTACTAGCTTACCAATCTCTTTAAACTCTTTCCCCGTGACCATTGCATCACAGAGTTGTACTGTATGTGTATGTATGTCTGTCTGTCCGTCCGTCTGTCTGTCCGTTCTTCTGTTAGTCAGTCTGTCTGTCTCTTGATTATCTTCCTACCTCCTTGAACTCTCTCCTCATGACCTTTGTGTCGTAGTGTTGTATCGTTTCCCGAGCAATGACCTGTGCCTCCTCCTTGACCTCTGAGGCTATGACCTCTGACTCGATGAACTCCTCAGCCATGATGTCAAAGACCGTCTCCTCCAACTGGTTTGTTCGGGGGTGTAAAGAAAAGCTAATCAGCACAGTAACCATCATTTAGTGTGGGAGAAAGTGTCAGACAGACAGACAGACAGACAGACAGACAGACAGACAGACAGACAGACAGACAGACAGACAGACAGACAGACAGACACAACAAATTTGTTTGTTGGAGTAAAAAGAGATACTTCAACACAACAATGGTCTTTTAGTTTAAAAGAGTTTTACGGCACTCGCAACACAATAAAGTCATATAAGTGCAAAAGATTAGAGGTGTTACAAGAGACAAAAAACACAAAAAAGAAGGAGGGGAGATAAGGATGATAGATGTTTGGAAAGAAAGAGCACACCACACCAGAGCACAAATTTGTTTGTTTGACGGAGTAAAGAGAATTACATCAACACAATAATGGCCTTTTAGAGGAGGGAAAGAGTAAGAAATACAGACAACAGCAACAACAGCAACAACAGATGATTTAGTTAGAAGCACATTAACATGATATCAAAATTATAATCAAAATCAGGAATAATATTTCAGGATCATCATCATCATCATCGTTGTCATCATCATCACAGACCAAACAATTTTCCTTTTTGTCATTTCTTTTTCTTGAAGCATAAGAATTTGTACCATGTTGGCACAATTTTACATAGCTTTCAAATGTTGGTACCAAATCAGGATACGGAACAATAAATACAAAAACAAAAACAAAACAACAGGGAGTACCAGCCCCATCTGTGACTTTGTTGTATATTATCATTTGCTTGAAGTGTGAGTGTGTATAGTTACCATACCACAGCAAAGTTCTCTTTTTCGAGATCAATAAAACATTATCTTATATCTTAAGTTATCTCACAAACTCCAGAGCCGTTCACCCACCAGATCAGGCGCTATCTCATCGAGATAGTCGTCCACCATTTGATGTACGACCCCTGTGGCGACCTCCGTCTCCAGGTAGTCCTCAGCCATCTGCACCACCGTGTCCCGCACCACCTCTCGGGACACCTGACGCACACACTCCTGGATCAGATCCGTGAGGAAATCTTCCAACGGGTCGCGTTTGAGCCGTTGTTCATCCACATAGCTGAGCAAGTTTGTGAAACGTTTTTGTTGTTGTTTTATTTAGGAATATAATATATTATTTGTTTGAAGTTTGACTGTGTATAGCTGCACTGCCATAGCAAAGTTCTACAGCACTTACAATACAATTAGGCTATACAAATGTAGAAGATAAGAGGTGTTACTATTGAGTACCACACAAAAAAAAATCAAGAAGGAAAGATAAGTACGACAGATGTCCAATAGAAAAGAAGGGGCAAACCACACCAAAACCACCCAACAGCCACCCACTTTTGGAACAAGTGTGAGCTTTCCTAGATAACTTTTTTTTTTACACAGGTCACCCTTTCTACATGGCTGTGAATGTTAGCTACCTACCAAAGATTTTCAACCTGAACTAGAGGCAAGAGGAATATGGTTTCTTTGTACACAGTTGAGAATTCCAGGGGAGGAAAAGAAATTGAATTAAGAAGTGCTGAAAAAGGCCCACGTTGGACACCAATTAAAAAAAAAAAAGCAATTAGGGAGAGGCAGTTCCTTTCATACTTGAATAAACATAAAGGTCTAGAACATCTTGCGCTCACTGGTAAAATAGAAGGCAAAAGAGGCAAAGGTAAACCAACAATAACTTTATCTGTAAACTTAAAAAGATGGGGGAAGGGTAAAAAGCAGGATGATATACACCAAAATAAGAATACTCAATAAAGGGACAGTTAAGCCAATCATCTACACACATAACAATGCTACCAGACCCTCTACTGGCCCTAATAACAAATACAAAATAGCAAATATCATTCCACAGCATTTACATCAAATATTCATTAGTTTTAATATTATAAGAGTTTTAACTCTTTTTATCCGGGCTACGAGTATACTCGTAACGAGGACCAGTCCGGGCTACGAGTATTCTCGGAACAGCGATACGGTCATGTCAAAGAAGCTAGTTCTGCTTGTTATTACCCAAATACGGCGATGCTAGCTCTGTCTGAATATTTTAATTTTCCAATGAACAATGGTTTCTTTGTTTTTGATGGGTGTAGAAGCTTGAAAGATGTCTCGAAAACGCACTTTCTCGACCGACGAAGTACTTTTTGAAGTGGCGCTGGGTTGTGAGGGGGGAATGATACTAATTTGATGAAAGTGACTCTGAAATAGGTGCCGTAAATTCCGTTCTGGGTGATAAGAAACACGACTTAGACTCATCTAATAGCGATTCAGATCATGGTGAAGGGGTCAATACTGGAATTTGTGCTCGATGGGTAGGGCTAGATCTAGATCTATAAAATCCAATGGGACATCGTGGGCGCGGCAATCAGGGTCAAGTTCGAGGGTGGAATACACCTCAAAATCTACATTGTGCTATTGGTGTATTTCCTATCCACATATATTTACAAAAACTACATTCAATTTCTAACATAACTGCCAAATTTCCTTAAAATCTTAGAGTAAATGTAAGAAATACAGCACTTTGAACTATACGCACTGACTTCCGACTCATACGGCGCGGCAGCCCCAGGACTGGTACAGAGTCCGTGGGGGTATGGCTAGGATAAAAAGAGTTAAGGCACTTGCAATACAAGTAAGCCACATAGTTGCAACAGGTTAGACAATAGCAAACAAAGAAAAAAAGGAGGAGAGATAAGAACGATAGATATTTGATAACAAAGAAGGAGTAAACCACACCAGAGCACCCATCAATCATCCAGACATCAAAGGGCACAATCCCAAATTATGTCGACATATCACATCAATAAGAAAAACACGACTCACTCGCTAGCACTCTCAGCCAGTGACTCCCGCGCTATGTCAGAGATCAACTCAGACAAATGGTCGCCCAGCAAGTCCTCACACGCGTACAGCGAAGGAACATACAACGGGTGGTTGTAAGGCTGAGGATGGAAATGAAAAACAATCACATTATGAGACAGGATAAAATGTTAGACGAACTTTAATTACCTAACAATTTCAAAAAGGTCGGAATTACCAAACTATGAATAAGTGTTAAATTTCTTTCACAGACTTGGTCTGAACAGTATTAGTTTGAAAAAGAAATACCTATCAAACAGGGTAAACTATTACAATAACGACTTCACAAAGAGACACTACATACATGTGGTACAACATTTTTTCAAAACACAGGACTTCACACCTGACCACAAAATGCAGTTTCTTTTTCATAAAATCTTAAAATAATAAATAAGATTTAATAGCTGCAGCAGATCAAAACTACAAAGGAAAACTTTCCTGGTTGAAAGAAGAAGCGTATAAAGCTGTACTTTTAAACCATGGTAAACCACATTTTCCACACAATGAGTCAGAGCAAGAAACCAAGATAATACAACTCAATGTTCAAAATAAAATAGTCACAAATGCACGTGATGAAGCTTTGCACTCGAAATATCAAATAATCTAAACATACTTGATAAATCTATCAAAGAAGCTAACAAGATACTCTTTAAGAACATTTCAACAACACAGTAAACGAGCTTTGTTTAAGCCAATCAGACATATTCAGAATGCAATGTCTGACTGAAAACTTTTGTAATTAGCAATTTTGTCCAAATTATCTATCACAACACTGAAGAAAAAAAAAGGAAAAGTGTAGAAAGCATTGGGATTATAGGGTCTTAAAGTATAGGAGGCTGCTGCAAAAGGCATCAACTGCCATTTTGGTCCGAAATATCTGATTATCTCTCAGCTAATGGTGTCATAAAAAAACTCGATCAGCATTTACAAATGATTCTAGCATCATTTAGTATAACATTCCATAGTATAACATTCCAACCCCAATTAGGGACACATAAATCAGAAACAGTCCCAGTAAATTTAAGAAGTTTGGTAAGCCTGCAAAAGCTTTGACAATATCATTTTGAAATTGAAGCCTACTCATGTTTCAAAACACGACCTTTCTTCACAGCCTCAAATTGATAAAGAAAAAATCTTCAAAAGCAGCACATTATATAGAATTACTACAAATAAAAAAAGATAAAAACAAAAAGGAAATATCTTTTAAGTCAGCTTTCTCTGAAGGAGCAAGAAATGACACGGAATATAACTTTCCAAAATGAAGCAATATAGTCATAAGGAACAATTTTTAAAAAATTGAATACCTGATACCAGTACCAGGAAGATATTATAAACAATAGCAAAACAAACCAAAAAGAGTAAAATAATCTACTCCACCAAAGCATTTCAACTGGGTGTACAATAGCGTCAATAGGACAGCAAATCAGCAAAAAAGCTTCCTTTCTTTAATCATGCTGCACTTGAGACAAGTACAGGGGTATTCCGAACAAAAGCATATCAAGGGCAAGCAATAAGCAGAAAAGAGAGCCCCTTGCGGGAATCAAACTCAAGTCCTGTCCTATGTTAGCAGTGGCATATAGAGCTTCACTCCACAATTTTGCGTATCCAGTGGCGAAGGGTGTTACTTTAAAACAGCTATAATTCAGCCAAATATATATGGATTTATTTGTATGAGCACTAAAACTATTCTTAATTGGACAAAGGATTCCAATATGGGCGAAAATAAGAAGTGACAATAACACAAGATCAGGTGTAGATCTTGGGGTTGACGAAATCAATACTGCCAAAATGCCACTGAAGTGGCGAGCTGAATTCAAAGAGTCAACTAAAGGGAGGTTGGGGTTTGGTTGAGGAGTGAAAGAGTGATGGGGAAGAGAGGGCTGGGAAGGATGCTGTCTTCAACGAGAGGAAAAACACAACAAATTTTAAAATCTCTGATGGTGTAGTACAACCGGTACTAAGGTAGGCTTAATAAATCTGGAGGCTATGGCCCGGGGCAATTGAACATGTATATTGATATACTGTAGAGAAAAAACCAACTAGATCTAGAGAACAGAGAAAAAAGCAAATAATCTAAAGTAAAATAAAGTGATGACTACTTTTGGAGAAATCTGCAAAAATATATAACTAAGAAAGATAGTTGTAGAAAAATGGAAGAAAATTTTCTGTGCTTGGACAAAACAATGAAGTACTCTTAAACAGAAATTTGCAGGACCACCGGATTTTTTTTCAATTAAGGGGGATTTTCAGTTTAAAGAGGCTGCTCACCTAGAAGAAAAAAAAAATCTGGGGTTTTATTCTCTGTATTACTGGTGCTTTAGGATTAATCATGCTTGGTTTGAAGTGGATTCCATTGTACATAAGAATTAGAGACAAGTATAAGTTGGCATATTGCTTTGCAGCTCTCTATACCGTGTCCTTTTTACAGGATTGTATAGAGCGCTGTAGTTGATCTTTTCACAACTCAGGCAAGTGGGTAGTTGTACTCTGGCGTTGTTTGCTCCTTCTTTCCCATCCAACATCTATCGTCCTTTTCTCTCCTCCTTCTTTTTTGTGTTTGTTACTGTCTTGTAACAGCTCTGATCTTCGGCACTTATATGATATGACCTTATTGTGTTATAAATGCCGTAAAAGTCTTACTAAACACAACTCAAGCAAGAGCCTTTTTCTTCACATCGATGAGAGGCTGAAGAACTCCGACCGAACGATAGTCTAAGATAATATTTGTTCATAACGACATTGTTTAGTTTTTCCGGTACTGTTCATTCTATTCTATTCAAGACCAGATCAATACGGTATTATATTGATATGTAAAGCCAAAATCAAAATGAAAGGAAACCAAACTAGAACTAGAGACCCCCCCCCCAAAAAAAAACCCCAAACAAAAACAACCTTAAAAAACCTTAAAAAAGAAGAAAAAAAACCCCCAAAAACAAATACAAAGAAAAAACCCCCAAGCAAAATCGCAAAACAGGGAGTCTCGACACATGGAACTATTGACCATACTGAAAAATAGAAATGTCTCAAAGCAAGAGAAGAAACAGCTTCAAACAAGCAATACAACAGAGGCATGCATGTCAGCAAGATGTGCAACACAGATGAAGCGAAGGGCTTGTGAATCCAAAGAATATATACAGAGTAGGCAAGAGACCAACCATACGCTGCATCTCATTCAAAACTTCAATTAAGAAATCGGGTAGCAGATCAGTATCCAGACAGTCGTGAATGAACCAATCGATGTAATCCTGGGCAAACAGGGGGTGCGACTTGAAGTGTTCATGGGCTTCTCGTATCTGTCACATGGAACATGCATGGGAGATGGGATGTGAGGATGTGTTCTCTCTTTCAATTTTTTTCTGTTTCAATTTCTCTCTCTCTCTCTTTCTCTCTCTCTCTCTCTTTCTATCCATACATCTATCTATCTATCAATTTAACTATCTATTTATCTATCTCCCTTTCTCTCTCTCTAAGAGAGTTGTTTAAGGGGAGTGGGGAGGAAGCATGGTCTATGCGTCTGTATGTGTGCTGGAATGAGAGTGCATGTGGGTGTGTGTGTGTGTGTGTGTGTGTGTGTGTGTGTGTGTGTGTGCGTATGTGTGCGAGTGTGTGCATGCATGTGCGTGTGTGTGTGTGTGAGAGAGAGAGAGAGAGAGAGAAAGAGAGAGAGAGAGAGAGAGAGAGAGAGAGAGAGAGAGAGAGAGAGAGAGAGAGAGAGAGAGAGGAAAAGCCAGAGAGAGAGAATCAGAGAACAACAAAGAGGCAGAGATACAGAGAGAGAGAACAAGAAGGAGAGAAAGAGAAAGAGAATAAGGGGGAAGAGAAACAGAAATAACAATGGATATAGAAAGAAAGAGAGAAAGAGACAGAGATAACGAGGGAACAAGAGAGAGACAAAAGAGAGAGATGGAGAAAGAGAAAAAGAGACAAAGAAAATAATGGTACGATCGGGAAAAAGATATAGCAAGAATGAAAGAGAGAGAACAAGGGAGAGAGAGACTGAGAGATCGAGAGAGGGAGAGCTTTGAGAGAAGGCTCAAGAGAGAGAACAAGAGAGAGTGAGAGAGAGCAAGAGAGAGAGAGAGAGAGAGAGAGAGAGAGAGAGAGAGAGACAGAGAGAGAGACAGACAGACAGACAGACAGACAGACAGACAGACAGACAGACCGTCGGGGTGGGCGATAGGCGATACTGGCCATTATCGAGTATTTATCGATAAAGAGAGCTCAATATCGATAAGTACTCAGTACTTACTAAGATTCAACAAGATTCCTTACTGGAATAGATTCTAATGTCAATCATAAATTATTTCCCCCATAAAATGCCATGAAAAGCAGCAGTAGGCCTACCTGCATTAGCTTCAGCTGTGCCTTTTGCTGTTGGGGTTTTTCAATAAAACCTGTTTTTTCAGTTTTTGGTTTTATTATTTTTTTTAGGGGAAAAAGGGGGGGGGGGCAGGGCTTCATTTTTTTCCCCTTTTTCTTCTAATGTAGCTGAACCCTTGAACCCTAAAAGTCGCCTTCTGAATTTTTGGGGATCAACTGCATTCATAAACTCTTGGAATCCCTCCCAACTTCCATCATGGAAATGAGTTGCATGTCTGTATATACAGTTTATAGTTTTCTGGTCAGCAGCCTTTCCAATGCTTTTTAATTAAATTTAAAAAAAATTAAATCCCAACATGCCAAAACTTGAGTATCGATTAGTATCAACTGAGCAACGAAAGAATCTAAGTAATTACATAGGGGCTCGTTCTTAATAAGTACTGAGTACTGGTATCGATTAGTGCCCACCACTATCAGACAGACAGACAGACAGACAGACAGACAGACAGACAGACAGACAGACAGACAGACAGACAGACAGGAAAACTTAACAAACCTACTTACTGCAAAGTGGCAATGTTAATTACTTAATGATCAGCTGAATATTTAAAGATTCTGACAATCACCTATTTCATGCTTTTTTTTTTTTCATCTTTAGCAAACGCAATTTTCTTTTCTAAACCAACTTCCCCGTCCCCTTAAAACTGACAAATGAAGACAGTTCTTCTTTCCTTCTTAGCGTTCCCCTGCTAGACCTCAGGGGTAGTCAACAGCTGGTTCCTCAACCTGCAGAACAATTGATTTATGATATCTGACTGTTTTTCCAACCAAGTAGGAGCCCTTGCCTTCAGGCAGCCTCATTCTGATTTTGAAGGTCTTCTATATTTATATATATATATATATATGTTTTCATACTGACAGGAGTATTTTCAGCTTTGTTTGCAATTAAATCAGAACTTTGCGTGGGTAGCGGCCAAAGCATACTTTTATCAATTATAGGACCATCAAGGAATCTTTAATGTGCGCAACTTGCACCGGGACCTCTGAGATTTTTTTCCCTTATCCAAGAAGGTTGGTGATGAAGACAGTTATATTATGTATTTCTAGATTTAAATCTGCTTTCCTAGCCTAGGGCCAAGAACAAGATCAACTATCCTTTGATTCTAAATATTTGTGAGGCATCGTGGTGAAATCAGGCGCTCGTCAAAATAACAAAACTGGAGAGACAGGCATTTTCCCATCAGTTTCGCAATTTTAATCAAATTTTTGGAATTTTGTTCACTCTTTAATGACCAAATAAAAACACATTACCATGGCCATGTGAATTGTATTGAAAAAAGTTGATTAAAAGCTCAAAATATGCAATTTTTCAGTTTTTAAGGTCTCTTTAGCTATTGAAGTAACTAAACTTTGGCTGCCATTTTCTCGTTATTTTTACCGCTGAACTTACCTCTTTCAATCACAAATTTCTTCACTTTTGCTCAAGATAGATGGGTATTTTTTGTCATCAAAAGCAAGATAAATGAACAAGCTTTAAGATGATACCAATAACTTCACATGCACAAAAATTGACGAGCACCTGATTCCCCCCGCGTCTTGACACATTTTGATTCAAACCTCATTGCAAAGAAAAAACCTCCACTCTATTTCCATTCAATCCTCATTACAAAAAAAACCCCTCCATCCGCATCCTTACATTTTGTCTACGAGTTGACAAAAAGACGTACCCTTTCCCAATCCAACCATTTCATCTTTACATCATTATTTCAACCCTTCTACCATTTCAACCCCATCACAATAAAAAGACATTCTTTCCCTATCCTACAATTTCATCCATACATCATCTTGTCACCCCATTCTACCATTTCCTCCCCATCCTACCATTCCATTCTTATCACAATAAAAAGACATCCTCTCCCTATCTTACCATTTCATCCTCGTCACTGTCCTCTTCCTCCTCTTGTGGTGGTGGAAACATCATCGTCATGGCCGGCATCATGGGCGTGGCAAACATGGGCATAGACTGGTGTGCCTGCGCCTTGGACTTCCTATTCTTCTGTTTCACCGGGATACCAGACTGTGACGCGTACGCTCGCCTCATGTTGTACTTGTCTTTGTAACCCACAGCTCTGTCGAGAAAAAGTGTGATGAGCAATTTAAACAAAATTTTTAACCTGACCAGCATGACGAAAATATTTTTCAGTTTGAGTAAAGAGAAGCACATCGCCTCAATAATGGTCATTTCATGCTGGGAAGAAGTAAGACAGACAGACAGACAAACAGACAGACAGACAGACATACAGACAGACAGAACAGACACAACAGAGGGAAGGTAAAGAAGTAGGAGCTACCAGTGGTGCTCTCCAACCACCCGCACGTCAACAGTGCATAACAAGTTAATAAAACAAATTTAAATGTCAAAGTGCATTACAGATCAATTAAACAAACATCAAAGTGCCTAACAGATGAAAAGAAGTGAACATCACAGTACACTACAAATGAATATAAGATATAAATGAGCATTTCAATATCAAGGCCCTTATAAGATCTCAAATGTGCTGCCAAGTAGTTTAAGAGAGATCAAATCCTTTAATTCATCCAAATATCAGATAAAGTCATTTCTGTTTTTAATAAAATTAAAAAAGATAAATATTTAGAGAGAAATTTTCTTTTGGTCAGAACACAATGTACTGATTATATGTTACTTTTGTATAGTAAAGTGCTCAGAGCCTGTGTCCACCCCCCTCCCCTCCCCCCAACCAGGGCAGGGCTACTGACTGAAGTTGTCTTTAGGCCATTCCCAAAAGGGGGATACTAAAATGTTCTTATGCACAGTAGAATTGTAAATGGGCTGATTTATCAAAGTCATGCTCATACTGTGCCGGAACAACAGAGGGGAACTGCTGCTTCTTCTTTCCTCATCCTTACTATCATCATTTTTCCTCTACTTTTTTGCATGTTGGTCACTCTCTTGTGAACTGCTATTTTCGGGGTGCCTAGATAGTTGAAGTAGACTTTGTGCTGTTGAGGCCAGAGAGGTGAGTAGAGTAAGGCTGATTCCCCGTTTGGACTTCTCTGTTGACATCCACTCCTTGGCGCTCATATATGACCTTATGCAGTTAAGAACGTTGTAAAATCTTACTAAATCAAACAAGAGCCTGTGTACTTTAACTCATTCGCTACATGTTATTTTGGGCTTGTGGACAAATTTTTTTCGGGAGGGCAAAATGAGATGACTACTAGTTCGCATTCACAGGTGTTTGGGGCCACAAATTCATATAAATGCCAACATATTATACACTGAAATTTTTAGTATGATTTGTAGAATACATCTGCATTGTTTATTTGTGTATTTTTCAACTTTGGTTCCTGTAAGAAGCAATTATGAAACACAATTTTGTTTGGATGCGGATGAAATTTGAATAAAAAATTAATCATATTTGATGAAAAAAAAAATATTTGCATCAAGTCAAATGATACGTCAAAATAACCATAAATAAATATAGAACTGGAAAAATATTGAAAAATTTGCAGTTATTTACATACATTACACATAATTTGTACATTTGAATCATAACATCCGATACTGAAAAAAATTTAATAAAAAAACAAAATCTTGAAAAAAGGACAAAATGCATTCACAAACAGTACAAAACACAGGCATCTTATATATAAAATTATTCAGAATTGCATTTCGAATATAACTACACATGTCTTGAGTGAAATTTTTTGTGTAATTTTACTTTTAAAAATAGTGATTTTCGGGAGAAAAAAATAGTTTGGCAACTTCGAACTTGCACTGAAAAATATTAGACATTTTTCTATAACAGAGCAATGGCAATTTGAGTTCATTTTACAAATATCAATTTTCTAAAGAAGAGTCCTACATTCCTTTAGTAAACACGATAATGATATATTTTGTTTTGTAAAAGTGCCAAGACTGGCATCTGGGCTATAATTTGGGCATCATGATAAAACAAAGTCGCATAAACTTCGAAATCGTGTATCAAAACTTAGGATTTTCGGTGGAATCGCTTGACCCGGATATCAACATTACATTATAATCTTTATTTTAACTCATTCGCTACATATTATTTTCGGCTTGTGGGCGAATTTGTTTCGGGAGGGCGAAATGAGATGATGACTAGTCATGCGCAGTTCACAGGTCTTTTGGTCATAAATTCAAACAAATATCAACATATTATTTATATACCCACATTTTCAGTATGGTTTGTAGAATACACCTGTACTGTTTATTTTTGTGTATTTTTCAACTTTGGTTCCTGTAAGAGGCGATTATGCAACACATTGTGATTGGATGCGGATAAAATTTGAAAATAAAAAATTAATAATCTCAGGTGAAACTCAAAAATAATGTTTGCACCTAGTCAAATGATACATCAAAATAACCATAACTGTATTTTGAACAGGAAAATATTGAAAAATTTGCAGTTATTCGCATACATTCCATAATATTTGTACATTTGGATCAAAACATCCGATATTGAAAAACAAATCTTTTTAAAAACAATTTAGAAAAAAGGATCACTAACAGAAACAAACACTCGTATCTTACATGGAATTATTCAGAATTGAATTTGGAACACACCTAAACATGCCTTGAGTGGGTTTTTTTGGAGTAATTTTTTTAAAAAGTAATGATTTTGGGGAGAAAAAAATATTTTGACTATTTAGATCTCTCTAGATATCTAGAACTCAAAAATTTTGATTTCTCAAATACAGTGTATTGGCAATTTGAGTCCAGTAGTATCAATATTATAAAGAAGAGTCCTACATTTCTTTAGTGAGCAAAATAATTATACATTTTGTTGTGTAAAAGTACTAAGACTGGTGTCTGGGCTATAATTTGGGCTTCGCGATAAAACGATGTCGCATAAACTTCGAAATGGTGTTTCAAAACTGAATCAAAACTTCCGATTTTTGGTGGAAACGCTTGACACGGAAGTCAACATTATATTCTGACCTTTATTTTAACATGGATATTTGGATTGGAATAGAAACCAAGCTAAAATTAAACGTCGGTTCTGGAGCCGTCGGGGGCGGCTTAGCGTACTGACGGCAATTTAGCCACGCCGCCCCCCACGGCTCGGTGTAGCGAATGAGTTAACATGGATATGAGGATTGGAATAGAATCTAAGCTAGAATTATAGGTCGGTTCTCGAGCCGTCGGGGGCAGCTTTTCTCGAGCTGTCGGGGGCGGCTTGCCGTAGTGAATTCACTTTACCTGCGCCGCAGCCCACGGCTCGGCGTAGCCAATGATTTAATCGGGGTTGAGCGCTATATAAATGCCATATATGTTATTATTATTATTATTAAATATGTATAAAGGTTTACCTGTCTTGTCTCCCAAAAGGTTTTTTCTTTTTCTTTGCCCCTTGTGGTGGAGGTGGGTAGTAGACAGGGAATGGGGCCCCGTACACTATCTGCGGAGCCATGTATGCTGGCATGGGGGATGGGTATGGCTGCGGCTTAAAGCGGCGACCGCGGCCATCTTTGTTCTGTTTGTGCGTACGCTGGTGGTCATACTTATTACCGACACCTCGTCGTAGACCATAGTCTTCCTCTTCATCTTCATCCTCATCATCGTCACTTTCCTCTCCCCAACTATCATAGTCTTGAGGTGGGACCCTGTGAGCAAATTAATTATAATTAGTCATATTATATTTTTAGAGGTCTCAAGAAGAGGTAATTTTTTTTAATCAGCTGGAAATCAGCCGTCCTATTAAAAATTTTTCATTTTGTATATCTCATGTCATCTTTTAAGACTCATATTTGTCCCACCTGAGAAATAAAAATATGATAAAAATTGCCCAAAGGGCAGAAAAATGTCGATTCCTTCAATTTCATTATTTTGACAAGCACCTGATTTCACTAAAAATGTACACAATAAATTCCTGTGAAGTGGGGGGGAAAATTAAGAAAGAAAAGGGTTAAATTGTTAAATACACAGATGGAAATTACTCTTTCTTTTACAATTTTGTCTATGCCAACAAGAACATATGAATTACGAAAAAAACATATAAAAAACACTTACTTTAACGATAAAAAGAAGTGTCTGAGTTCAAAAACACTTTAGAAGATCATGTCCCTATTAACAGCAGAGAGCAAAGTGAAAGTGTCCTCATCATCACCATCTGTTGCTGCAATCTTCTCTCAAACAAAGCTCTTACAGACCAACCACGTAATCTTACTTGGACTTGGAGAATGCTATTTTTGGCTTGACTGGAGGAATCACTTCATATCCAAGTGGTCTCGTCTCTCTATTCTCATATGAAGACCTTCGCTGCTGCTCTGGCTGGGGGCTTAACCTGGAAGAATAACGACAAAATATGACATTTTTATAGCACTTCATCCTCATTAAAAAGCACAGGCTCTTTTTTGCAGTGCTAAATAAAGAATACAAAACGTTATCCAGAGAGTGTTTCTATGAGCACATTTTGAGATGATTTGATGAACTTAATTTCAAGAACAGTCAGTAAAATGTGTTCTTTCAAAATTTCCTGTTGAGCAGAAAATCAGAAACAACAGTTGTGGCACATGAAAGTCTGTTGTTTTTTTTCCTTACCATTCAATTGGGAGTATAATATTTGTTGTTACTTGAACATAAACCAATGTTTAACACTAACCTTCTGTCTGCCTGTGCCTACAGCAGTGCTTAGCCAAACCTGTTTCTCTGTGGGTGGTGATCCTTTCCTCAGTGATGGGGCCCCGATGCGTTGGAATCTCACACGTTACACACAAACAAACCGATGCTCTAACTAGCCTTTTCTCCACCCGAACTCTCAGCAGGCCTCCTCTGCCTTGCTACAGCTCTCCCCTCTAAAGTCTAACCTGTAGTAACCCAGACTGCTTTTATAAACTTGCAAACAATACAACTGAACTGAGACTCACACTTTACTCACCCTCACACTTTCAGCAAAACAATACAATAGGCTAGGCCTAACCCCCTGCCACAACCAAAAACAACCAAATAGACCACAATATTCTCGTCACAGCATGATGATAGGCTGGCAGGTTATATGGATGCATTTATAAAAAGGGAAAATGCAGTGCATACAAAAGTTAATTTTTTGGTGATCTTGTAGTTCCGTTCGTTAAAGTCCACGATCCATTTGTTTACATCCAGAGAAGAAATCCGGAAGTCTTGATGACCAAATAGGCAACACAAAGAACAGGGATGCAACCTAACTGCAAAACATCAAATGGTAAAATTCAGGGGGGCATGGACATCCCCCCCTCCATCCCTGAACCCCCCCCCCCCCTCCATATTTTTATTAGGTCAGGGGGGCAAGCCTTGGTGCTCAAACCGGCAAATAATAATTGGGGGGGGGGGGGGGGGGGGGACTGCAGAAGAATAGAAGATTCTTTGCTTGAATTTTGATTTACTGGCTTTAGTGTTTCCTTCCAGTCTGACACTTAGTTGACTCCTCAACGATTACCTGGCAATTCAGGGTCTCTGGCGTTCAGCTTTGGACTTAAATCACCAGTTTTTCTCCGATTCAGCTGTTGATTTTAAAATTCCATTAACAGAAAAAATTATTTTAAAAAAAAAGTAATAACTAAAAAAATACTGCATATTATTTTGTCAAATATTTTTCCTGATTCCAGTCCTCACTCACTTGGGTAGATAAGGTGATGGTGTTCTCCTGTACTTCCCAAATGGAGGATGATTTAGACCATTTTTTAATGCTGATGAACTGATCGGGGTTTTTTTCCTGACTCCTCCAGCAGGTGAATATCTTGATCGGCTCTTCTTTCCTGAAGCCAACTCTTCTCTTATCTTGACGAGTCTATAAGAAAAGATGAGATATATAAAGGAATAGGAATGAAAGGATAACAATTCTACCAAAAATATGCTGTACAACCAATGAAACCCCCCTCTTTGATAAAAATAGAAGGAGGTGGCTATCCTCACCCGGGGTGAGAATAAAAATACGATCGACCTCTCACCCCGGGTGAGACTTGCCAGCGTTGGCTATTCTCACCCGGTGCGAAACAAGACCTGTTTTTCCTAATTTCGGAATATTGTCTTTCAGTGTAGATTATCAAATTGACAAAAGCAAAGAAAAAATGACGTTATAGCCCAAAAGTAAGCAAATTTGATCGTCAACAAAGATTATGGCTATTTCACTTTTCGAATCAAGCCGAACTATGCGGGTCGCCATTTTGTTTTCTGAAAGTTCTCTCGCTACTCCTCTCCCCCCCCCCCCCCCCAAATAAAATTGCACGCTTTCATTTCAACACGAGAGCGCTGGAACGTTTGTTCATAGCACAGAATTCTACACTTCTGTTATCAAAGTGGTTCACGGTGAACACTACAATGGTTGGCCTAGCCTAGGCTACCACGGTGAACGCACACCGGGTGAGAACAGCCAAAAGGCTAGCCAGCGCTATAAAAAAATTGTTTTTTAAATGATTAATGCTATTTAAAGTAATCGTACCGGGTCGGGCAGCAGGGTTTTTTTTAGTTTTCGGGCACTGGAGTACAAAAAAATCTTTTAAAACTTTGTTTTTAAATCTAACCCCAAAAGAGTGGCACACAAACCTAAAGCAACCTCCCTTACTTTCGTTGACACTACAGTTACGGCGACCTTTTGCTAAAAATAGTCCTTAAGACAGCTTTTTCTTCATCAATTGAGCAAAGCAGTGTGAAGCTCTTACCCCAGGAAGAGTTACCATTGGTTGTGGATGAAGGAGTCTAGGCTGTGGCCTAGATTCTACGTTTTGGTAAACTCTGAAAGCTGGATAGTTATTTACATATGAGGCCCTATCAAGGATGAAAGAGAATTAGCACTTCAGTCTCGCTGTTTTTGCCCAAAGGGGGGTACCCGGATTGTAACATAAAATCCGTAGTTTCTCATCCTTCGGGCACATAGATAATATAATGCCAATAGTTATATAATAAAGAATCAAGAATTCGTGCATAATTTAAATAATAGTAGAGTCAGATACAGCATATTAGCTCAGTCGGACATCAGTGTAGTAGAGTCAGATACCAGTGTAGTTGAAGTTGAGTGAGCCAGATACCATCCATAGCCACTTCGAATTATATAATATGGGCCTCAAATATGTGAACAAGCTGAAACAGTACATTCCTGGGGTCATCCAATCACAGGGTTTCCTGTAGCAAGTTTCGGTTTATCTTTAGGGCAAGGCAGATAGGAGGTATAAAGCTTTAAAGTGGACGTGCCTCTATTTTCGTCCTAATTTTGACAGAACCGGTAATTTTACTCTAGTCTACTACTACACTACTGTCTCTAGATCTATCATAATTCCCAGTGACCTCTACGATCCCACTACAATTGAATAGTCACATATCAACTCGTGCCTGCCACAGGGTCATCCATCAACATAATAAAAGTATTCATCGGACCATGTCAAATTAATTATTAATGTCATTATTCATTATATTGGACTTGGGTTGAGGCTGAGGACAGAGCGAGAGCCAAGATTGAGCAAGAATCTTGAATCTAGATTAGATTTCGAGCACAATTTGCTTTCTTAGCTAGTGAATTGTATTTATCATCGTACGTGTCTTGATGCTCTCTCCAGAAAGATTCTTTCTCTAATTCCTGTACTTCGCCAGTCATGTTGAGCGTGTATGTCGATGGCTTCACGTCCTACGTAGCGGAATGCGATCTTTGCTTTTATCCTCCATTATCATCAGGTTGTTTACACTCGATACGGCGGACACCAAACTTTTGCGACTGCGCCCCCTGTTGGAACAGATAAGAATAGTTCCCCTTGACAAGTTCTGAAAACCCATAGATATAGTGGGATAGATTGTTAATATCAGTGGATTAGGGCATCTCAAAATGGTGCTAAACAGGCAAACTGGGCTGCAGAGTGGTTGGAAGGAGGCACAGAACCGCTCTTGGTATCGTCAATATTGTCTAGTAAAACTTCTTTCCAAGCACTTTACTTCTGAGAAAGGAAATTCGATAATAAAATCAATATTTAGCCTGCGCATACATATATTTATTTCTAATTACAATGATTAATGTGCCGACCTATATACAATTACCGGTCTACCGAGATGTGACTGATTAGTTACTGGTTAAATTTTTAAAATTTTAATTACTATAGTTTGCAAACACTGATTTGCCAGATCTTGATCTCGTAGAAGAGTTTCGTGGGTACAGTTTGACCATAGAACAAACCAGAAATTGTTTATTAATAAGCTTAATTATCTCAAGGTATTTTCTTTCTGAGTATATTTTTCTTATTTATAGTTTATTACACTAGTCTTGCCGATTTTCTACTTGTATCAAAGGCAGGATGACATATCTACATACGAAATAGAAGTTTTCAAAGCGGTGAAGCCACGCACTACTGCACAGCTCAATTGTCCTTCCTAGATCCTTTATCTCATTTTTTTCTTCAACTCGTTAATATTTCCTTTTCCACTGGTATTAGCAATCTACTCCATTACATCTATGGGTTTTCGGTACTTATTGTCAAGGGTGTTTCTCGTTTTTCTCAAAATTATAAAATGTCCAGTAATTTTAATGTCTCTGTGCTTTTGGACAGTAGTTTATTTGACCCTGAAATATTACACGTTTTTTCGCCAAGAAACACCACATCTAGAATGATAATGACAATACTGCATTTGTGTAGTTCATACCCATGTTCTACGGCTTGCTATGTGCGCTTTACTGCCCTTATCAATTAATTATTATGACAATAATTTCATTTATCATTACATAATATATTAATATCCGCTAAAACTTCCTGTATGCGCTTTACAACTGTTATTACCCCCAGTCGTAGTCCCTCGAGCACACAGAAACGTTCTCGGCTTCCCGGGATATATAATTCAGTGCAAGCAGCTGATGAAGCGCCCAAACACGAACATACTGACAAGACCCCTCGCAGTCTCCGAGGTGGAGTGAGAAAACCCCGTTTTAAAAAAGTGAGTCTTTCGTAATGGCAAGGCTTCTTTCTTGCCGTCGTTAACAGGAGACATGAGTAAGATTCTGTTGTCGGTGTGTATTTGTGTGTTTGTGAATGTTGGTTTTGTTTTTAATCAGGTCTTTCTGTTGGAATGAAGTATCCCACTTACCCCAGGTTTGCCCAGCCATGTGGACTCGAAGAAGCTTACCTCCTATACGATCATAATGCTGTTGAGGGAGTAACAAAACGTTAAAAAATATTCTATCAACTGTGAATGTATATATGTGTGTATGTGTGTGTGTGCGCGCGCGCGCGCGCGCGCGTGTGTGTGTGTGTGTGTGTGTGTGTGTGTGTGTGTGTGTATGTGTGAGTATGTGTGAGTTTGCGTGAATATATATTATAAATAATAT
>NW_004797335.1:47868-49237 GCF_000002075.1 Aplysia californica | reverse complement strand
TATATACGAAGGACGAACAAGAAGAACTCGTGGTTTGGTGCTCGTGGCGCTGGACTGCTTGAACTGAACACGGATCAACGCTGTTCTCCGACAGTAACTATTTATTACAATTAGGACGAGGTAAGTATAACAATAATATACCTCTTTCCAATGCTTCATAGAAAGTTTTTCATTAGTGATTTTGAGAAAGGTGTTTTTACTCAGGTATTCATGTGTCCAACAAAAGCAAAATATACGTGTGTATGTTTGTGTATTTATACAAGTGTTTATCATTTTTGTGCATGCGTATTATGTATATTTTGTGTGTATAAGGACTATCGGACTGGTTCCCCATCAGGTCTGGGGTGAGACAAGGGCGTGTTCTCTCTCCGCTTTTCTTCATCACTTACATTGATAAGATCACGAAAGCAGCAAACGACAACATCACTGAACTGAACGAGCTTCTATTTGCTGATGGCCAGAGTATATTTAATGCAGATGAAAAATAATTGCAAAATCACACCACTAAACTAAACGAGGAATGAAAACACATAAACATGAAAATTTCCTATCCAAAAACAGAAGTTATGAAGGTCTACAGAAACCCAGGGAAACTCAACATTGTTATTTACGGAACACAACTCCAACAAATAGAGGGATTTATCTATTTGGGAAGCATATTCACTCCAGATGGGCGTATGGACCGACCCCCCAAAAAAAAATAAATAAATAGAACATGAACCATGAAGACAAATACAGTGACCTACCAGCTAGCATCCCTGCTCAATCACAAGAACATCCCAACCGAAGTGAAATCCCATCTCATCAAAAATAGCATCTTCATACGAACCTTACCATACCAGTGCCAAACATGGTCTCTAAACAAGGCACAAGAAAGAAAAAACAATGCATGCGAAATGAGGTGTCGCAAAAAAAATCAATGTCACCAGAAGAGACCGCACAAGGAACGAGACAATACGTCTACAAACTGGAATACTACTAGTAATAAACTTCACAGAGCATCAAAAGGGTCAAGTTATGGTTCGGACATCTAAGCAGAATGCCCCAGACACAACTAGCGGCTAGAGCTCACCACATCCGGGGATCCGGCTTCAGATCAAGAGGAAGACCAAGAAAGACCTGGCTGGATGGGGTTACAAAGGTCTTAGAACAACATACCATATCTATCACAGACGCTACACACCTAGCACAAGACCGAAACCAGCACCTCCCCTCGACATTCTAAGGATACCAGAGGAAGGAAAAAGGAAAAGTAAGTTAGAAAGTATGTGTGTATCTATGTGTGTATGTGTGAGCATGTGTACATGTATATGTATAATGTGTGTGTGTGTGTGTTTGTGTGTGTGTGTGTGTGTGTGTGTGTGTGTGT
>NW_004797335.1:43150-45779 GCF_000002075.1 Aplysia californica | reverse complement strand
TCTCTCTCTCTCATCCCCTCTCCCCCTGTCTCACTCCTCTCTCAACCCCCTCTCTCTTATCCCCTCTCACCCATCTCCCTCCCCCTCTCTCTCCCTTACCTGGATATGCTGTGAACTTTCTTGTGTGTAAGAATACATGTTCGCCTTGCCAGCTTCTACCCAGATCAGTCAAAGACACAATCTACATCTAATTAATTAATTATTAGTGCTCTCTCATATATGACCCTGGAGGCACCTGACGAGTCTCTCTGTCATACAGTGCCCAAACGATCCTCGTGGATTATGGGATCAAATACAGGTGCAACTACATATGACCTTATGCAGCTGCGAGTGTCCAAAAAATCTTACTAGAGTAAAAAAGAAAAAGAAAAGAAGAGCCTGGATTTGACCTTACACATCAGGACCAAACCGGGCTATGTAGGATACAAGGTCCCAGCAGAAAGACTGGGATACTAGATAGAAATTCTCTCCACTCTGGAATCGAACTCGGGTCTTCTGGGTGAAACAACACCTTACAGCCACACCACAGGACCAGGAGCTGGTCGGTCAGCTTTATTACGGGTTATGTAGTCGGTGGCCTAGTGGTTAGGTTACCGGACTCGTAATCGTGAGGTTGCAGGTTGTGTCCTTGGGAAAGGCACTTTGCACAAGTTTTCCTCACTTCACCCAGGTGGGAATCTGTACCCGGCCATAGACAGCGAAGTATCTTGTCAGTATGTTAGTGTTTTAGCGCTTATAAATAACTGCTTGCACTGTATGCTTCCCAGGAAGTTGGTGTTGTTTCAGAATGCTCTCAGGTCTGCTTGGCTGCTGGGGTAATAGTATAGATTGTGAAGCGCAGAGAGCTTGCTGTTGAGCGGGGATTTCCTCTATACAAACATGTCAGATCTATCTATTAATATTACCACTTATACTTATAAAGGTGAAGACAAAGGAGTAACTCGTGGACCGACTGCTTGAACTAAACACGAATCAACGCTGTTCACCGACAGTAACTATTTATTATAATTAGGACGAGGTAAGGATATTAATATTATACCTCTTTCCAATGCTTCATAGAAAGTTTTTCCAGAGTTATTTCCCTGTGTCCAACAAAAAACAAAATAAAGGATAAAGTAAAGGCAGTACCGCAAAGAAAGTATGGGAAATGACGTTCTTTTTAAAGTAAAATTATTGTCATTCCAGTGCTATTCAGAAACAATCTTCTAAACACTGAAGCAATACACAGTATCGTCGCTGTCGCATGCAATTCACTGAAGTCCGAATTTCGAGGATTTTCGATTTTTACACCCACACAAAGCTCTATCAAAGATGCCTCTTTTAACATCACAAAAACGCATATTAATGTTATAGTCAAGGCTTACATTTTGTTGTTGTTGCTTTTCATGATTCCTGCTGGGAAAACAAAACAAAAATAAAACAACACAACCCCCCACCCCCCAGTATTTTGTTTCTGTTGTGAAAAGTAACAAACATGACTTAACTGGATTGCTTGCGGCACCAACGATATGCCCAAAATGAGATCCAACGAAGCAGTCGTGGACACGGTTGAAAAGAGGTTTCCTTTTGACCCCGAAAAACTACCCAAAATACCCTTTGATTGTCCTTTAATTGTAGCCGGCCAAGTAGTAGTGTCAAAGCCATGATTAACTCTTTGAAGACGTATCGAACAAACATATCCGGTCAGCAACAGAGCAGAAACTTTGTTGTAGTACATTTCGAACCATCACACACGAATTACAAACATGAGTTTGCACATTTCAGTATCTCACAATAAATAGTATTATGTATGTTATTTTGGCCATCTGAAGGTTCAGATGAAAGAAACAGAATCGAGAAATATGTATGGAATATGAAACTAAGGTGTCCCCTAAAACAGTGTTCCTTCAAGCGTTGTCGAGTGACCAAATGCATGTCCTCATTGGGTTAACAGCATGTTGTTTTGCCCCATTTCCTGACAAGTACCATCGGCCAGTCTGTTAACCCCCCCCCCACCCCTGTCCACTACGTTATAGAGCCGTATTGATCAGCCGTCCTTTTGAAATTAATAAAACAGCTTCTTAAGAATATCTTTTATTTCTGTACGAGTTGACGGTGACATTTTGAAACTAAGAAAATCCCCGTTTATCTGTTTGAGTAATATACAGTGGAAACTGTCTAAGACGGCCACCAATTGCCGAGGAGAAAGTGGCCGTTTTGTACAGTGTCATTATAACGTTAAAAAGTTCTCAAGGCAAGAAATGGGTAGTGGCCGTGTGTACAGGTGATTGTCTTATACAGATGGCCGTTAAAGCAGTTGGACTCTATCTATCTATCTACCTATCTATCTATCTATCTATCTATCTATCTATCTATCTATCTATCTATCTATCTATCTATCTATGTCGGAGTAAAACGTATATAATATGTATACTTTTATGTATGATACATAACTATGAAAATTTCGCAAAATCCAACTCACCAAACCTTCCTTGCCCTGAAACGAAAATATCCAGTCACTCATGACTGCTAAAAAAAAGAGGCCTGTTGGAAGGATATTATGGTAGAAAGTGGGGGTGGGGAGGGGATACTGATCGAGTGGGAGAGGGGGCGACGGAGAGGGACGTTGGACGTTGGACGGAGGTGGAGG
>NW_004797335.1:36588-42542 GCF_000002075.1 Aplysia californica | reverse complement strand
ATATGTATATATTATGTAACTATAGAGGGGTGGGGGAGGTCTTCGACAGGTTGTCTCAAGACTAGATTCGACTGTAGTTGATATTGTTGTAACTGTTCTTGTCCTTGTTGTTACTGTTGCTGTTTTTGTAGTTGTTACTGTTTGTGGTGGTGAGGATAGAGGGGGCGTAGATACATTCTATTGTTGTTAGTAGTTTTCCTACTCCTGAAAGGACACTGAATTGGCCAGTCGTTACCTTGAAAATACAACGTTCTATCTGACATTTTTGGCCGTTTTGAGTAACTAAGACCATGCGATCAGAAAAGAAATGTTTTATCTGCTCTATCAAAATTGAAGGACTAGTCAGAGTCGTTATCATGATACTCAAAGAATTACATTAAAAAAGCTTGAAACGACCAAATCGTTTGACATCAGATTTCTCAAAACTAGGTACTGAGCAGATAGAACTTTGAAATTCTTGGGTGGCGCAGTCACAAGGCGAAGCTTTGTCTGCTCTCTCGTATGTGTCACGGCACGGTAGAATCAGGCACTTGTCAATTTTTTGGCGTATGGAGTTACTGGCATTATCATAAATCTTGTCTATTTGTCTTGCTTTCAATGAAGAAATACTCCGCTATCTTGAATAGAAGTCAAGATAATTGCGATTGGAAGATGTGGGGTCACTCAGTGTCAGAGGTAACATTAGCGAGAAAATGGCAACCAAAGTCTGGTGACTTCCAAAGCTGAAATGGTTTAAGGAAACTACAAATTTACATTTCGTGAGCCTTCGATCAACGTATTTCAGTAAACATCAAGCAGGAATGTGTTGTAAATGGGCATCAGGTTGTTTTTTTTATTAGCCAAAACAAAACAAAACAAATAAATACATAAATAAATAAATAAATAAATACATTAATAAATACATTTTAAAAAACCAAGCACCCCCTCCCCCCAAAAAAGTCGATAAAACTGATAATGTCTTTTTCTTCGATTTTAATTTTTTTTTTTGACGAGTACCCCATTTTACCTCGACGCCACACAACTATTGACTGTTGGTCGAGAATAAATGTCAAAAATAATATAATATAACAGCAGAAGCCCATGCGGCGATAATCGTGATCAGATTGGATCAGGTCGAATCCATTAATGGCAGCACTAGTGCACGCTCAGCAAAACTGGCATCTGGTTTGCGCCATCAAGTTGACTGGGAAGTCCCATAAGGCCTATAGTATTCCGCACGCAAACAAAAGGTCTGACCTCGTGACACACAGTAGCCTTCCCATTGGCTGTTGTCACCACGAGTGCCAGATCCATCATCTAAAAAGGACAAACATGTTTGATTTTGGACTGTTCAGTCAAATAAGTTGTGCCGAAATGGTAGCCCTTGCCATTCCCCTCTGTCTATGTTATCAAAAGTATCAGTTTTTTTCCCTTCTGGGTAGAGAGAAGCACATCGACACATAAATGGTCACGTAGTGTTTGGATAGAATAAGACAGACAGACAGAAACAATGAAGGGAATGTAAAGAAGTAGGACTGGCAGTGGCGCCCTCCAACCTCCTGATGAATAATATAGTGACGTCCAAAAGAAACTTGAAAATGTAATCACTCAGTCAGCGTGTTTAAGGCTCCCACTATCCGCTCAAGCAGCATACTGATTTAAAGCTGAATAAATTCTGCAACACCTGACACATTAATATTTCATCTATGTTAAGAGACGTCCGATATAGTCACTCAAAACTGACCTAGAAAATCAGGCTTGGCAAAATTGTGCGAAATCAGAGAAACGCAAAAGTGTGTTCGCGCATGTATTGAAGTGGATCAATATTGGTGGAATGGACTTGTATTGAATATCAAAAGAAAAGGGAATATTCATGTTGTCTCTGCAGTGAACAGCATCTTCTGATGCGATATTTTCAAACAGATTGGAGAACAGAGCAGTTACAAATGCCACACAAAACCTGGACTTAACATGTGCTCATTAGTACTAATTTTGTTTTTGTTTAGGAGCTAATGGTTTGGTGTCGAGCACGAAAACCTTTTGCACATGGACTCTGTCTGTTAGATTTTGGACACAATTCTCTGTCAGTGAGACACAGAGACCACGGAAGTGTCATGGTTTCGGGTGGTCTGGGGATGAATGAACAAAACCGCCCACATGATAATCACCGGATGGCTTGGCTTAATGATTTAAATCGCGCAAGTACTGGAATGTCATGTCTTACCCTTATTTTCGTCACGGTGTTATTTAAATAGACATCTCCATGCATAGCAAAGAACTTTCTCACAGGGCCAATGGCACTAGTTCATTCTTGGAAAACCAAACAAAATTAACGCTGAAGTGGTCACCAATAGCCCCGAAATGAATCCTACAGGTATATGAAGAGTGGAGTACCACGGAACAGTAACTGAAGAAAAGCGACTTTACTCTTATTCCAGACCCTTTGTTTGCAACTCTCTGTAACATTTGGGATGACATGGCAGATAATAATTATGGTCAAAATATTATAGATTCGATGCCCAAAGGGTTTATGCAGTACACAAAATTAATGGCTCCTAAGCAAAATAACAAAGAGGAAATTTAATGTTAAGTTCTAGTTTTGCATGGTATTATTGATTGCTCTGTTTTCCGTTTTGTTTGAAATTATCGTGACAAAATATCAAAATGGAAAATTGTTCATTGCAATACCAAATTCTCCTTTCATTGAATATGTAATGTAACGCCCCGGTTACACGCAACGATAAATAGTATCAGATTCGTCGAATGAAAGAACTGTCCGTTTTTATCGAACTGTGTTGTCTGTTTAAACGTTCCAATCTATCGTCCAGTTTTCTATCCACTGAGGAGATTCCTCGTCATAGAGCCACCATGTCTCTTTGCAACGACAGCGATTTGCCAGCTCTCTATGTGAAAGTTTCGAGCTCTGAACCTAATGAATGAAAGGCGAACACTATCTCTAGATCACAGAAGCCCGCCCCCCCCCCCCTTTCCCTGTGCATTTTGATATAGCAGAACAGTGTCTTTAGAAAAGGATGGCCATATAGCCCTGATCACACGCAACAATAAATTGTACCAGATTCGTCGTATGAGAGACTTTCCGTTTTAACGAACTGTGATGTCCGTTTACACGTTCCAATCTATCATTAAGTTGTCTTTCGATTGAGGAGATTCCTCGTCATAAAGCCACCATGTCTCTTTGCGACGACAGCGATTTGCCTGCACTCTATGTGAAGGTTTCGAGCTCTGGACAAAATGAATGAAAGGCGAACACTGTACCTCTAGATCATGAGAGCCCCCCCCCCTTTCCCCTGTACTTTTTTATTTAGAAGAACAGTGTCTTTAGAAAAAGGTGGCCATACTGTAGGCCTACCGTTTTGTGTGTAGAACCGGAACCTTTGACTTGACTGCAGATATGTGCAACGCACCGAGTGACCTTGATGTACAGCTTCACAATAATGACGATCAACTAAATAATAAAATTGCTAAATATAAATAATAACGGACCAAATCAGGTTCTCCGCGTACAACTTTGCTTATTTTGAGACGCTGATTCCGAATATGAAATCAGTTTTTACGTATGGTAATGTTTAAAACAATTGAGTCCTGAGTTTAATTCCGCGCGGCGGCAAATTTCAAAGTGAATCTACGTTACAGCGCGTCTCCCTCAAATCTGAACGTGATCGCGAGGAAAATATCAAGCAGCGTTTGATTTCTCGACCGAGTCTCCAAACAATCGTTCAATCGTCCAAATTTTGTACAATTTTGTGGTTACACATAACGATTATAGTATGATCGCAAGATCGTCCAGTTTTTATACAATTTATCGTTACGTGTAACCCGGCCTTTAGTCTATGGTATAAATATTGATGCTCTTTTTAACACACGGACGAAGACAATTTTACGTTTCTTTGATCTTGCTCAATTTTGCCAAGCCTGATTTTTTAAGGTTGACCCTATCTCGGGCGTCTCTTAACATAGAAGAATTATTAATGTGTCAGATGATGCAGAATTTATTCAACTTTAAATTGGTATGTTGTATGAGTAGGTAATGCTGGACTTTAACAAGATGATTTGGTGTTTAAATTTTCAAGTTTTTTTTGGACGCCACTGTATATAAACAGGAAATATGGCGCACAAGGCTCAAAAGGACACACCAGAGGAGCGGTCGTTATCCTTGTTACAATCATGCAGAGCTATGGTCCAATGACCCTTATTTGATTATCTACTTGGGTGTCACGACGCCGTGGAATCAGGCGCTCGTCAAATTTTGGGCATTTGGAGTTATTAGTATCATCTTAAAGCTTGTTAATTTGCATTCCTTCTGTTTAAAACAAAAAGTACCCGTCTATCCTGTATAGAAGTTGATATTTCTGCCACTGTAGGAGGTTCGGAGAAGGGGGGGGGGGCTGATGTCGGAAGTAAAATTAGCGAGAGATTGATCGTCAAAGTTTAATGACTTCCAAAGCCTGGGTGTCATTGGGAACGGTAAATTTACATTTTCCGTGTCTTTGATCAACGGTTTTCAGGAAAATTCACACAGAGATGTGTTTTTAAACGGACATAAAAGGGGTTGAGCCAGAAAAAAAATTCGATTAAAATTGCCAAACGGACGGGAAAATACTGACTTCTTTGATTTCCTTATTTTGGAGAGCGCCTGATTTCACCACGTACAATGTTAACAAAATAATATTCTTGGACTTTGGTTGCTGTGGGGGAGCATTCAAGGGACTCCTCCTACGTTGACTCAGGTCCTTTTGTGCTTGGAGCAGTGGCGTCGATAGTCTTGTGGTTAGGCCACCGGACTCGCGGTCGTGAGGTCGCGGATTCGGGGGTTCGAACCTCAGGCCAGACGTTGTCTTGGGAAAAGCAGTTTACACGTGTTTTCCTCACTTCACCCAGGTGAGAATGGGAGCCCTGCCATAGCCCTGCCATAGACAGCGAAAGATCATGTCAATATGTTCGTGTTTTAACGCCTAAAGAAAATGCCTGGTTGCACGGTATGCTTCCCAGGAAGTTGAGATTGTTCAAGAATGCAATCAGGTATGTCGGGGTAACAATAGGCATATAAGTTGTAATGCCCATGGAACTTGCTATTTATTACTTTCTATTCTAATTCGAATGTCCCGCCTTTTAGATGACTTGACAGTGTTGAAAGAGGCGTGAAAGTCATACATGTATCATGCAACACCATGTAGTAGTAGTGCTGTGCGATTCTGAGGAAATGAAACTTCACCATCGCTTCCATGTGTGAGGTCGCTTTTCATGCTATTCAAATACCCTGTGATAATGTTTTGTTTTTTTAAAACATAATATCATAACCGTAAGACCATCCTTAATCTCCGCAGTTCAGTATTCAATGACATTTAACAACGATATTCACTGAGCGTCCGTGTGCTGGCTCTCACTGAGTGCAATATACGACGACGAATAGGGAAAGGGAAGCTCATTGTCTACTGTTACTTTCTTTTGAAAACATTCCCTGCGCTTCGAGAGTCAAGTGTCCTTAAGCTGTTCATTGTGTGACTAGGGAATATTGATTTGTAGACACTTTTTAGAGGCTAAAGGCAGGTCTGATAACTCTTATTGGCTCCAATAACACCCTGTCTCATAACCGTTAGGTTCAAAGTACTGCTGCCTTTACCTCAAATGATTGTAGATATAATGATATGCTCTAATTTGAATACGGTTTGAGAAAAATGAAACGAAAATCCACAATCTGTAAAGGAAAAATTGCAAGATATTCGAATGTCTCGGTCACGCTTCGAATAGATATGAATACGGCCAAAATTGAGAGTATCGAATAGTAAAGTCGAAGGAGCACAGCTCTGCCGTAATGTTGCCTTGTGCAGGGGGTAATACTTTTGAAATTAATTATTGACTTGCATTATAATAACCGAGATCCCGCTCTCTGATGTATTTCCGATTCATTGTGGAATGCTTCATTATTACTTTGAGACAAATGAAGGGAAAAGGGG
>NW_004797335.1:27359-35461 GCF_000002075.1 Aplysia californica | reverse complement strand
AAGAAATAATAATAATGTTCTAGATGTTGTCATGAGAAGTGGGGGAAGAAGTTGGGGGGTGAGGGGTCTGGGAGTGCGGGGGTGGGGGAGAAGGAGGGATGGATGAGAAGGTGAGAGGTTGAGGGGGAAGTTTGGTTTGGTTTGGGTAGGTGAGGGTGTTAGAATTCTCAAAGCGTTGACGTCAATGCAGTAGCCGAATTTACTTGGCTTTCCCGCTGCCCGACTGACACTCATTCATAATCCAGAGAGTTTCGTCTTGTTCACTGGAAGTCATAACACCTTATCAGTAACGGATATGTGAGGCATCGTGGTAAAATCACGCGCTCGTCAAAATAATGAAATCAAAGAAACCAGCTTCTCTTTGTAGATTTGACGCTTTTTATCGATTTACTTTCTTGGCTCAACACATTTGTGTCCATTTTAAAACACATTTTGTTGTGTGGAATATACTGAAAGACTTTGATCAAATAAGGCACAAAAAATGTAAATTTGCAGTTTCCTTGGACACTCAAGCTTTAGAATTCGCAAAACTTTGGCGGCCATTTTCTCCCTCGTTTTACCTCTCACACCAGGTGACCTCCACTCTTTTCAATCGCAAATACCCGGACCTCTATTCAACTATAGACTAGCATTTTTTTCCACAAAAGCAAGGCAAATGAAAAGGGTTTAATATGTGAGGCAGCGTGGTGGAATCAGGGCTCTCGTCAGTTTTGTGGCAAGTAGAGTTATTGGTATCATCTTATAGCTTGTTCATTTGTCTTTGTTTGGATGGAAAAAATATCCATTTATCTGGAATACAAGTCGAGATATTTGCGAAAGAAGGAGGTGGGGGTCATCTATTTTCAGAGGTAAAGCTAGTGAAAAAATGGCCACCAAAGATTAGTTATTTCCTTAGCCTAAGAGTCCATGGTAACTGAAAATGTACATTTTTGTGTGCCTTTAATCAACGTTTTTCAGAAAAATCCACACAGAAATTAGTTCTTTAATGGGCATGAAAGGTGTTGAGCCAACAAAAAAACTTTTTATAAAAATTCACAAACCTGCGGAAAAATGCAAGTTTCGTCACTTTGATTATTTTGACGAGAGCCTGATTCCACCAACCGCGCTGCCTCGCATATATTACACGAATTACCCAACATGCCCAAAAATTGACGAGCGCCTGATTCCACCACGGTGCCTCAATAGCTTCCTATGAAGACAGCCGCGCCACATGGCCCGATTTAGCACTGCTCGGAGCTATGAACCTGCATGATGCTTCCTGATCTCATGAACTTGACACCCCGCCCCCCTGCCAACTCGAAACAAAAAGATTTATGCATAATTTATATTAGATTTTCAATTAGTTTGCTCCCTTGGGCGGTCCGTCGTTTGCGGTTATAAATAGCTGCTTTATTTAATATAGCATGAGAATAAGTCCATTTGAATAGCTGTGGTGACGTCATCAAAAGTCTGACCTTTACCCTAGTGTAATAAATGGGTCGCTCATCCCTGTTTCTCTCTGTCTCTTCCTGTCTTCTCAGTCTCTCTGTCTCTGTCTCTTTCTCCCCTCTTTGTCTCTGTCTGTCTGTCTGTCTGTCTGTCTGTCTGTTTGTCTGTCTGTCTGTCTCTCCCTCCCCCCCCCCCTCTCTCTCTCTCTCTCTCTCTCTCTCTCTCTCTTTCTCTCTCTCCCTCTCTCTCTTTTCTTCTTCTTCTTCTTCTTCTTCTTCTTCTTCTTCTTCTTCTTCTTCTTCTTCTTCTTCTTCTTCTTCTTCTTCTTCTTCTTCTTCTTCTTCTTCTTCTTCTTCTTCTTCTTCTTCTTCTTCTCTCTCTGTGACCAGAGAACAGATCCCCGAAGCTTGAAATTCACTGGTAAATTTCGACGCCTCCCCCATACCCTCCTCGCCCGCCCTTCTCTCCACCTCCATTCTAGAAAAAAGTTAACCCTTCACTGTTGTGTAGACGAAAATATTCGCTCACATTCCGCAGAACCAGTTTATTGCTATTGTTTTTTTTTTTATTGGCCTGTAGAGGAAGGTTAAGGAGATGTAACGTAGTGGGTGGTTGGCATGTGCTTTGGTGTGGTTTGCGTCTTCTTTCCTATCAAACATCTATCGTCCTTATTTTTCCTATTTTTTGTCTTTGTTATTCTTTTGTAACACATCTAATCTAAGGCTTTTATATGACCTAGATCTAATTGTGTTGTTGCAAGTGCCCTAAAACACTTTCTTAAACTAGAAGAAGTAACTGCCATTTGTAAGGGTTTCGCATTTTCGTTTTAGTAAGAGTTTTACGGCACTAGCAAAACTTTAAGGTTATATAAATGCCAAAGACTAGGGGTGTTACAAGAGAGTAACAAACAGAAATAAAGAACAAAGGCGATAGATGTTTGATAGGGAAGAAAAAGAAAACCACACCAGACCATCCGCCAAACACCCACGGTTACGGTAATATCTCTAGCCTTGTTTGAATCTCTCTTGAATGGACATGATTTTAATTTTGTCCGTACAAACGTACACAAATCGCTACCTTAGAATTACAAAGTTCTATCTGATGTTTTTAACAGTTTTGAGTTTCTAAGACCATGGGGTCAGAAACCATAGTCTATCTGTTCTATAAGAACCTTAACTTTATTCTGAGTCGTTATCAAGATTTTCAAAGAATTGCATTCGAAAAAGCTTGACGCGTTGTGAAACTCACAACTTTGAACGTCACTGTCGCTAAAACTACCCGTAGGTACTGAGCAGATAAAACTTTGTACTTTTTGGGTAGCGAGATTTCTTAGCTAAGAAGGGGTTAAAAGCGTCTTTTGTGTTTGACGTCACTGAGACCCAAATATGGCTTCCGAGAAATTGGACGTTTATTTGGATGTTCCTACTAGCTCAAATAAGTTCAGAATGGGGGGCGGCGGAAGTTTACTTTTACTGATTCATTAACTTTGTCGACGTGCGGCTCGAGTGTAAATATGAGATGTCCGAAAAGTCCCCCGCCCACCAAGGAAAGGAGTAAGATACGAGTTCTTGTGGTGAGGGTTTTTAAAAAATCGAGCATCGCCGCCTGGTTGCTGGAACGTGCATCCCTCTTAATTTGAGGGGGTTTTGTTTGTTTTTGATAAGTGTTTTACGGCGCTCGCAACTGCATACAGTCTTATGAGTGCGCTGAACACATTAAGCATTTTCAGTCTGGTAGGAATTAATTTTGAATTTTGCCCGGGTGGCTACAGTTTATCGATTTTAGGACAACATTTGGGATCTCTAACGTGAGCAATTTGCACACGGGTTCTCCGAGGTTGTTTCGCCCCTTTCCGGGAAGGATAGTTTTTATTATGTTACCTGCTCTAAGATAACTGGTGTGGCTGACAGACATCAGTAAGAAGGAACTAATTAGTAGCAGTAGAAAAGCGGCAGAAAGAGTCAGAAGCACAGAGGAGGGGACAAGGGGGGGGGGGGGGTTGGGATCGGAAGCAGAAAGAGGAGACAAAAGAAGACAACAGAACATGGTTAGAGAGAAAAAAAATGAGGTGAAAAGAGAACATAATACTTTAGAAAAGAACATGTTCTGTGGCTGTCAGGTTTCGAACCCGGGGCCGATTGAATGAGAGACGAAAACCTCTAGACCTCGAGAGCCCCGTATCTCTCTGTCCAGGTTGGCGCTGACAAACAGGGTGGAAGCAGCCCGCCTCTTCAATTTTCTAAATAGTTTCGAAGGGTGCGTAAAAAGCACATAGTTACATTACAGTTCTTTTAAAAATTCACAAAAAATCCCCTAAAACAAAAGAATAAAACCTAACAAAAACAAATCCCAAACTAACAAACAACAAAACCAACAACAACACCCCCCCCCAAAACAAAAACAAAACAACAACAACAAAAAAACCCAACCTAACCCCAACCCAACAGAACAATCCGAAGTAAAATTTCACCAATCCTGTAACCTTTTGCCCTGATATAACAAAATTTAGCGGTCAGTAGAGCGCGTCAGAGTTATAGTTATTTTTAGTTGCGCCACGCATAGAAAGGTCAAACACCCTTCCATCAAGTTAGAGATTTGCATATATTACTGAAGTAAAACTCATGAGACATAACAGCCGTCTCTTGTGACGAGATATTGCGCATAGAATTGATTGATGAGCCCCGGACGCGCAATAATAAAATATTGGGAACTTTTTTTTTTACCGAAAGATTCTTTGTCGTTCGCCGCTGATGCAAATTCACTTATCAGCTTTTTTGTTGTTGTTGTTGCTTTTTTGGTGTACGGATGGTTAATTCTCAGTGCCCGTAATGTGTAATGAAATTTTCCAGTGTATCAAAGAGGTTGACGTATGTTGCAACGTACCAGATAGGTGCTGAAAATGTTCTTGTGTTGCAGCGCATCAAAGAGGTTGAAAATGTTCGTCCGCAGCAAGGTATTAAACAGGTGGAATGTATTCGCCCGTTGCAACGTATCAAAGAGGAGTTGAAAATGATCGTATGTTGCAAAGTACCAACTAAGTAATGAAAGTGTTCGTGTGTGCCAACGTACCAAAGAAGTTGAGGGGGCTCTCGTGGCCTAGAGGTTAAGGTGTTGGCCTCTCATTCAAAGGTCCCGGGTTCGAATCCGGGTAGCGACCGAAAAATTTTCTTCTCTAAAATTGTCTCCTTTCACTCCCTGTCCTGCTCTCTAGCAATGTTCTGTTGTCTGCTTTCATTTCCTCCACTTTCTGCCCCCACCCCCTTACCTCCTTTGCCCCCTCCTCTGGGCTCCTGACTCTTTCTGCAGCCTTTCTACTGCTACTCCTTGGCTCCTCCTTACTGCTGTCTTTCTGCCACATCCCTGATCTTCTGGTAGGAAAGATCTACACCTAGCCTTCTCGGACAAGGGCGAAAAATCTCGGAGGGCTCGTGTGCAAGTTGCGCACGTTAAAGATCCCTTGGTGGTCTAAAATCGATAAGAGTAGGCTTCGGCCGCCACCCGGACAAATTTCAAAATTTCCTACCAACTGAAAATATTAGGTGTGTCCCGCGCGCTCATATGACCTATGCAGTTGCGAGCGCCGTAAAACACTTTACAAAAACAAAAACAAACAAAGAAGTTGAGAGTGTTCCTTTATTGCAACGTTTCAAAGAGGTTTAACATGTTCGTCAGTAGCAACGGAGCAAAGAGGTTGAAAGTGTTCGAGTTTTACAACGACAAGCCTTGTGGATTGGTGATGAGATCGTTAACATATTGATATCTTTAGGTGAAGCGATAATATAATGTGAATGTGTGTGCTAGTGTACATGTGTTTTTCGGAGGGTCGGTTGGTCTCTGTGTTTGTGATCATCATTTTTTCACTTCTATGCTTGTGTTTTCTTGTTGTGTTTAAGGTTTTGCAGAGACATTTAATCTCATACATAGTTTTAATATAGTAATTTGGCTGCCATGGGTTTCGTCTCAATATCCAGGTTCGGCATTGGTAGCACGACGTTGGCGTTAACGCTGGTGCAATAAACTGGCTTTATCCCCCAGCGCAGTGCCACTGACTGTAGTGTCTTTAGGCCATTCCCAAAGGGGGGACATTTCTCATTCAAGCAAAGTAGAATTGTAAATGTGTTGAATCAATTCACGCTCATAACTGTGCCTGATCTTCAACAGGGAACTGCTGCTTTTTCTTTCCTCAATCTTACTATTGTCATTTTCCTCTACTTCTTTTGTCTGTTTGTCACTCTCTTGTGACCTGCTATTTCTGGGGTGCCTTGATAGTCGAAGCAGACCTTGTGCTGTTGAAACTAGAGAGGTGAGCAGTCTAAATCTGATTCCCTGAAAAAACTTCTCTGTTGACACCCACCCCTTGGCGCTCATACGACCTTATGCAGTTGCGAGCGCGTAAAACCCTCCACTATTTAAAAAAATTGTAAAATTGGCTTTCTGTGTCCATTGAGATTTCGAATGAGTTAGAAGGGGTGCAAGCTGATTAATGAAGGTGTTGGCGTTATTAGTTCGTATTGCTCTCTATCTATGGACCCGTTCTTTGTGGGTAATTGAAATGCGCTATTGGCTGGCCCTACTTCTTTTCTTTTCCCTCTGCTTTTTCTGCCTATCTGTCTTGCTTCTGCAGTACATGGCGCTGTTGTGTCGATGTGCTTCTCCTTACTCAGACTCAACTCAAACCCTTTATCTGTTAAAGTAATACCTAGATAATTAAAGCCCTTGACTTGTTTCAATGAACGTGTTGTAATTCTCTGAAAATAGTTACAGTTAAATGTGAATGGGCTCAAACCCTATATCCCTCACACCGGTGGCGAGTTTCTACCATAGAGAACCCCCATAGGTTCAAATCCCCCAAAACGTGCTCCACAATGCAACACAAGCTAGAAAAATATAAAGTAAAATGTTGACAAATGTGAATTTTTAAATAAATAAATGTAAAGCCTTATACGAGCAAATAAATACATTATGGAATAAAACAATTTACATGCACGATCGGTATTAATTTAACTGATTTATCTGTGAAGTTATGAGAACCAGTTATGATGGCCATTTTATTATGTTCATCTCGTTTGGGTTCTTCACCGCTTCTTGACCAAGATGGTTCCAAACGCATCAAAGATAAGATCGCGATACACTTTAAGCGTGTTCTGAAAGGACCATCAAGTATCAATTCTGAGTCAATCGAATCCCTCATCCAAATCCTACTGAACATCCCTCACTTTGTCCCCCCCCCCCCACACACCCTTACAAGTACAGATACTAGAAGGCCCATTTAATGTCATATCTTTCAAAAAAGCTCCTAGTACTGACTCTATTCCAGCCCTAACGGAGATGGACGCCAAATCGTTGGAGTTTTTATTTCTATGAAATAATCTAACAGCGTGAAAGGGCTTGCAGATGACTTGGCGCTTCTGTCACACCCTCAGGAACAGATGCAAGCAAAGACAACAATTTTAAACAGCCTATCGGAGTCTGCTGGATTGAGGATCCACACTGGAAAGTCCTAAGGATAGATGCACTACGAAAGGAGCAGGTCACAGTACAAGGAAATGCACCAGAAGACGTCGAATCCTTCTGCTATCTTGGGAGTATAATTGACAGAGAGGGAGGAACGGGCGCTGAAGTAAATTCCCGCACTGGAAAGGCACAGACTGCACTTACTTCTTTGAACAGGATTTGGAGGACCGGGGATATCTCACTACGAACAAAGCTTAGAATTTTCAACTCAAATGTGAAGTCAGTTTTATTGTATGGGTGAGAGACGTGAAACGCATCACAGACGTGCATAAAGAGGATCCAGATTTTCTTAAACATGTGTATGAGGAAGCTACTGAGGATCAAATGGACAGACAGGATCATCAACGAGGAAGTATTAAAAAGAACGAGACAGCCCAGTCAGAGATGAGGTGAGAAGAAGACGTTGGCTATTGATTGGACTCATTTTCAGGAAGTCAAGCAGCTGTATAACAAGGAAAGTGTTAGATTTGAACGCACAGGGTAAAAGATCAAGGGGATCGAAGACCACGTGGAACCTGGAGAAGAGTCACGGAAATGGATATACTGAAAAGTGGGAAGACGTGGAGTGACATCAAGCTACTAGCCCAGAATAGGAAAATGTGGAAATAGTTTGTTCGTGTCCTATAGCTTGATCCAGGGTAATGATGATGATGATGTGACAGAGCTGTTGTACTCACTCATAGTTTCATGGTTTCCCACCTCATTAGCACAGCCCTATCGGGGATGGACGTGAAATCATAGGATATTCCACCGTGAAACAATCTAACGGCGTGACAGGGTTGTTGAACTCACTTATAGTTTCATAGTTTCCTACCACCTTAACCTAGCCTTATCGGACCAAGCCTTATCGGAGACTGACACGAAATATTCTACCAGCATGAAAGAGTTGTTGAACACACAGCACACTCCTCAGCATCTGTTCATGTTTATGGATTTCTCCGCTTTCTTCTGTTTGCACGATTATTCTTTGCTATAACACAATTTAGCTTGGCCAGCGCTATAAACCTGACCCACAGAAGCTCGAGGCCGCCTTGTAGTTGCAAATAAAGTTATGTCTCTGGAATATTTTGATGACTACCGGAAATAAGCATCATTTGCAGTTCGGGGTGTTGTCGAATAGGTCGTGTGTTGTGAAGTGAGGAAGGTGTGTGTGTTAAGGG
>NW_004797335.1:24781-26038 GCF_000002075.1 Aplysia californica | reverse complement strand
TTCTCGGACAAGGGCGAAAAATCTCGGAGGTCCCGTGTGCAAAGTGCGCACGTTAAAGATCTCTTGGTGGTCTAAAATCGATAAGAGTAGGCATCGGCCGCCACCCGGACAAAATTCAAAATTTCCTACCAACTGAAAATATTAGGTGTGTCCCGCGCGCTCATATGACCTATGCAGTTGCGAGCGCCGTAAACACTTTACAAAAACAAAACACGTTATTAAACATTTTTTCAATAATCTAATAAGACATTTTGTCAAAATTACAGTTAAACATTTTATTAAAAAAATTAATCAAACACTGTCAAGAACTTTTGTCAAAAACTGTATGTACAATTTTATCAGTTCGCACTTTGTGAAGAAATCGTCAAACGCTTTATCAAAATAATTCGTCAAACACTTGCTTGATTAAACATTTTATCCAATATTTGTTTAAACTCTTCATTAAACATTTAATCAAAACTATTTTTATCAAACACTTCAACAGACTTCATCTAACATTTATCAAACACTTTGGGATAAACTTTATCAAACATTTATTTACCATTTTATCAAATTAATATTTGATTAAACACTGTGTCAAACACTTTATCAAACAAGTAATACATACCGCGCACTCATATGACCTTATGCAGTTGCGAGCGCCGTAACATTCTTACCAAACAAAACAAACATTTTATCACACATTTCATCAAAAACTTTGTCTAGCTCGACGACTGCTATCAAGAGGGTGAACGCACTAAGGTGCACTTTTGAACGCATGGTGTCAAACACGAAACGCCAACTTCAGAGACACGTTTCGTCTCAGCCCCTCTTACCCTCACCGCAGGCTGGATAGCTTCCTAAACGATCAATTCCAAATCTAGTTCGGGCTTGGCTTTGCACTTAACACAATGAAGGATCGCCCAAAGTGAAGCCAAATTAGAGCAGAGAAAGATAGAACTTGTCAATCGTGGATCGGGGGGGAAGTTGTAGAAATTTTCAGCCCATCTCTCGGCTCATCAAACAGGAACAAAACTTAATTATAGGAAATTAGGGGAGAGAATAACAAAAAAGCAGATATCAGAAAGGGTTGGGTTTTTTTTTTCCCGTTTCATTCCCGCAGAAATGGTTGTAGGCCTACTCGCTGGTCTTCTCTCGTAATTATGTTTTTGAATGCATGAGTAGATAGATAGATAGATAGATAGATAGATAGATAGATAGATAGATAGATAGATAGATAGATAGATAGATAGATAGATAGATAGATAGATAGATAGA
>NW_004797335.1:23263-24681 GCF_000002075.1 Aplysia californica | reverse complement strand
GTTGGCAGAATTGACACAAAAGGACGGACGACCAACAGGTCTAGAGTCTGTGGTTCTCATGTCTTTGTCCACAACATGTGTGTGTGTGTGTGTGTATACGTGTGTGTATGTGTGTATGTGTGTGTGTGTGTGTGTGTGTGTGTGTGTGTGTGCGTGCGTGTGTGCCTGTGTGTATCATTCATACGATATGGGTCAAAGTCTAGTTGAGGTCTCTTTTAGGAACTTACTTGGCAAACTACGAACATCTGCGGTCTCCCTTCCCTGTGGAGACAACTTGGGTGAGATGTGTGTGTGTGTGTGTGTGTGTGTGTGTGTGTGTGTGTGTGTGTGTGTATGTGTGTGTGTGTGTGATTTCTCCAGTGTGTGTAAGCTATGACGTCGTGTATGAAAGACAATTTAACCAATTTCAACAATTATAAGAGCTGACCCGCTCTTAACCTTTACCACAATAATATGCCAGTCTGTGAACTACACCGGGCAAACAGCATTAGTTAAACTATGGATAAAGAATAAAAAGAATATTGCCATTCTTTCACGTGTGCACATGGACAGTTTTTGTAAATATTTCACTACAGTGCGGTCAAAAATTCGTGGCGTAACTTATTGCCACATATCTCCTCAACTATCGAACACAGGCTACCCAGGTTTTGCACAATGACTTGATTCAGTTTGTCTTAATAGATCAGTATTTTTATAAACACCTTTTAGCTGTATTTTAGAAAACTCCTTAATAAATATTGGATTCTCAAGTAGCTAACATTTTTATTGTGTACCTCGATCTTTCTGTCGGGATGTCGAATCTCTCTCAGCCCGGGTTGGCCTTGACAGGCAAGGTAGAAGCCTACCTCCTAAATCACCTTAACTCAATGGGGGCGTAAAGACACTTACATTTGAAAATCATTATATTATAAACTCTACTGAAACCGAAGTCTCTTCTAATGTTCTATACTATACTTTTCAGGGTCTTTCGACGGTACAGGATGAGGTGTGGATGGGGGTCCAGGGTAGGGAGGGCTATATGAGAGGGCAAATGGTGGTTAGATGCAGTGGTAAATGATCTTCGACAATACACAAAAACAAAACAAAACAAAATCCCGTTAAGTACAAAGATGTCACTCCTAGTTATAATTGTATAAGATTGCACCTAATTTTAAAAATAAAAAATGTTCTCTATGGTGACAAAATATTTAAATCTATTACCCAAGTAGACAAATATTTATATAGGTACTTGCTACTACGTGTGTATGTTTGTTTGTTTGTTTTGTAAAGTGTTTTACGGCGCTCGCAACTGCATAAGGTCATATGAGCGCGCGGGACACACTAAACTTTTTCAGTTGGTAGGAATTTTTGAATTTTGCCCGGGTGGCGGCCGAAGCCTACTCTTATCGATTTTAGACCACCAAGGGATCTTTAACGTG
>NW_004797335.1:20699-23163 GCF_000002075.1 Aplysia californica | reverse complement strand
ATCGATTTTAGACCACCAAGGGATCTTTAACGTGCACAACTTGCACACGGGACCTCCGAGATTTTTCGCCCTTGTCCTACCAGAAGATCAGGGGTGTGGCTGAAAGACAGCAGTAAGAAGAAGCCAGTGATTAGCAGTAGAAAGGCTGCAGAAAGAATCAGGAGCCCAGAGGAGGGGGCAAAGGAGGTGAAGGGGTGGGGGGCAGAAAGAGGAGACCAAAGCAGACGACAGAACATTGCTAGAGAGTAGGAAATGAGGTGAAAGGAGACAAATTTAGAGAAAAAAATTATTTTGGTCGCTACCCGGATTCGAACCCGGGACCTTTGAATGAGAGGCGAACACCTTAACCTCTAGGCCACGAGAGCCCCCTACGTGTGTATACATATGTCTTATTTTACAGACTTAAAAAAAAAACAACTTGCAAATTGCACACGTGTGACAGCTATTGCGGATAACGTGTTAGATGAGGAATTTTCTCCGTTCCCACGCCTCGTTCTCAATTCACACAGAAGCCAAAATTATCTTCACCCCAAAAAACAAGAACCAAAAAGAAAAAACAAAACAAAAAAACCCTGACCACCCAAAAAAAAAGAAGAAAATCAATGAAACAAAAACATCACATACCCGCCCTGCCCTTTGTAAAATGAAGCGTCACACAGCATCCACTCTTTTTAAAAGTACCCAACTTTGTCAATCAATCAAACAGTCCCTGGTAAACTGCAGACATCTCTTATGATAGGGGGGAGAGACAAATTGCCCCCGAACATGATTTCTTCCCTCTCCTAATACAACGCCATTTGATCAACAGTTCGTATAAAATGACTTAAAAGGTTCGTTTAAACATGCGGTAAAACCATTCCTGGAAGGGGGGGGGGGTGGATCAAAAGGAAATAAAGCCACAGTCATTTTCTCTTCGTCTCCCTCTTCAAACGGAAAGCAGACATTAACAAAAGTTCCGTCAATTTGTGGTTGGCTAAGCACTACTGTTCCAGTTCCACACACACGGATAGAAAAAATAAAGTTATAGCGGTAGTAACAAGGAGCTGCTGCTGCTGCTGCTACTGCCGCTGCTTCTGCTGCTGCTGCTGCTGCTGCTGCTGCTGCTGCTGCTGCCGATGATGATGATAATGATGAAGAGGATGGTGATGCTACATCTGCTGCTGCTACTGCTGCTGCTGCTACTGCTGGTGCTGCTGCTGATGATGCTGATGATGCTGATGATGTTGCTGCTGCTGCTGCTGCTACTACTACTACTACTACTACTACTACTACTACTACTAATAACTACTACTACTACTACTACTACTACTAATTAATAATAATATGATAATAATAACAATACTAGATCTAATAATGTTTGAGTGCTTTACAATACAACAGTTACATTATAATCAGTACATTTTACTGTGTTCCTTCTTTAGATATAATCTCATTAACCTAAAAGTAGAAATATCTTAAGCTGATATTTGACGGAATTAAAAGGTAGTAATGCTACTAGAGGTCGCGGCAGTGACATCCTCCCACGTAAACGAACTGGGGCGGGTGTGCCCACTCTGAGGTGCTGCTGAGCGACTCGACGGGTAAGGGCAACAACTAGCGAGTCCCTCGTAACTCCTTTGGTTTGGTCTTTCTGTAGTGTTTGTTAGCTAGTTTGTTTGTTTGTCTGTTTGTCTATTTGAGTAAAAAGACGCACATCAACATAATAATGGTCATTGAGTGCTGGGAAAAAAATGAATTGAGAGAAACAGCAGAGGGAAAGTAAAGAAATAGGATCTACCAGTGAAACCCTTAGACCACCCGCTTTCTGTAGTGTGAGGAGTTCCCAGCAGTATTTTGTTGAGTTTATAAAGGGTTTTCGTTTTGCCGTTGTTATTGTTTAATCATGTAACATACAAGCATACTACAATATAGTACAAACTGATCAACTGTGGAAAACATAAAACAACTTTAAAGTATGTTGCAAAGGTATTATTTTCTGGTAAGGGTTTTACGGAACTCGCAACTGCATAAGGTCTTATGAGCGCGCAGGACACATTAAACATTTTTCAATTAGGTAGGATATATCTATATATTCATATATCTATATCTTTTTAGAGAGAGAGGAGAGAGAGAGAGAGAGAGAGAGAGAGATTCAAGATTCAAAATGATTTATTGATTTGAAAGGCCTTTGGCCCATACATCCACATATTTTAACATATGGTTCGGCAATTACATACATTGGTGCAGCACATTGGATGTTTAACATAAATTGGACATGCACGCCCACATACACGTATGCACGCACGCACGCACGCACGCACACACACACGCACACACGCACGTGACGCACGCACCTACACTCATACACACTCCTGCTCACACACATACTTACATACATACATACATACATACATACATACATACATACATACATACATACATACATACATACATACATACATACATACATACATACATACATACA
>NW_004797335.1:10229-17533 GCF_000002075.1 Aplysia californica | reverse complement strand
TCCCCCCCCCCCCCAATCTCTCTCTTACACAAAGGAACAAGTTCAATGTAGCCGCAACATTTGCCCGCTGGCAGGTACATTTGAGGACCTGTGTTTATTCTGCCGAGAGCGCAATCTGCGTGGCTTTTTTGGCTATTGAAACCACCTCATTTCTCATTATTATGATTACCTTTTCAAGTTTATTCCAACGATGGTTTTCTATTTTGGTTGTTATTGTTGTTGTTTTTTTCTTAACAACGCCTTCAGTTTTGATCGCTCGGCGTACGATACTATTTGCAGAACTCCTGCGGGTGGTTGGAGGGCGCCATAGGATTCAGAAAGGACGTACTTCTTTACTTTCTCCCTGTTGTTTCTGTCTTTCTATCTTACTTTCCCCCACCTTTAAATAGCCATTATAGTGTCTATGTGCTTATCTGTACTCAAAAACTAACAAAAACAAGAACAAAGTAGTTCTTTGGTTGATTAGCAACTAGTTGCAAGCATTGTGTAATCGCCACCTTACCGCAGTAGCCTTCAGAACATTCTCTATTGCATTGGAGCTCTTTATCTAGATATACTAGTACTACTAGATCTACTACTACTACTGCTACTACTACTACTACTACTACTACTACTACTACTACTACTACTACTACTACTACCACTACTCCCAGCAAACAAACAGACAATCGATAAAATAAAGAAACCCCTTCCCACTTGGGAATCGAACTCACTTCATCTATGTGCGACGTGCTACGCCAAAGACGTGTCACTGAACCAATTTGTGTTTAGTGGAGTGTTAGATCTAATCCCGTCAAATCTAAAAAACCCCCATCTAAAATCACACAAGAAAGGTTGTGTACCAACCCATTTCACTCTTCAGTCATCAACAAAGGTCTGCGCAGACCACTTTTATAGCAGCCTTTTTTTCTGCATTGTTCTCAACGCTCTCTCATGGCTTCCTCTGTCTTCCGAGGGATGGAAACTCAAATAAGCGAAAAAATCTTGACGTCACAACACTTTTATCCCGAAACATTGAATTTAGCGATTGCAGCTATTTTGTTCCAGCTTTTATACAACTTTTTAGGGGTCTGGGGCAGAGGGGAGCACCACCACCACCCCATCCCCTTTTGCTCCAACTCCCCCGCTCTCTCTCTCTCTCTCTCTCTCTCTCGCTCCCCCCCTCTCTCTCTCTCTCTCGCTCCCCCCCTCTCTCTCTCTCTCTCTCTCTCTCTCTCTCCCCCCCTCTCTCTCTCTCTCTCTCTCTCGCTCCCCCCCTCTCTCTCTCTCTCCTAACCCAGCCTCCACAAAGAAAGAAGCAGATAATTCTCAGTGTTCAAAAGAAGTCGATCAAGTGGCGAAAGTAATAACACAAAGTTTTCGCACGGTTACGTTTTTTTCCCTCCTGTTTTCCTTGACAAAAAAACTGAAAATAGAAAAGACAGGAGTGGCTTTTCTTTGAATGCATCCTTTCAGTGATCGCAGTATCGCTTTCTTCTCTTCAGCATCTTTCTATTCTTGGCGCTTGGGCAATGCCTCTTTTTTCCTCTCCCTGCTGCGTTCTGTCTATCCAAGCCTCTGTATAATTTTTGCCTCAGTATCTCTCACGCTAAGCTGGACTTTCCTCTCTTTTATTTTCAATTAAGTTTGTTCATTTAGCGCATCAAACCTTCTTTTCGTTCTTTCTCTCTCTCTCTCTCTCTCTCTCTCTCTCTCTCTCTCTCTCTCTCTCTCTCTGTCTCTCTGTCTCTCTCTCTGTCTCTCTCTGTCTCTCTCCATCCTTCTCTCTCTTTTTCTCCCCTCTCTTTTTTTCTTGTTCTCCCTCTCTCTTTCTATCTCCGTCTCTCTCTTTCTCTCTTCGTCTCTCTCTCTCTCTCTCTCTCTCTCTCTCTCTCTCTTTCTCTCTCTCTCTCTTTCTATCTCTATTTCTCTCTTTATTACTCCTTCGAATCACTCACACACATGCATACACAGAGGCACCCCCTCCCCCCTCTCCCATCTCTCTCTGTATTGCTTTCGTCTCCCACCCCGAACACCTCCCGACATATTATTTTTCCTCGTCAAAATCAAGCCCCAACAGCATGATCTTCGCAGCCTTGGCGTGGTATTGACGTAGAACAACCAATGAACTTTGTCCAACAAGCGCAAACTAGTCATTCCCCTGTGCCCGACGTTAGAAGCACACTGAACGAGTGTGGCTGATAGCTAACTCTGTGGACAGAATCACTTCTCTCTCCTTTGGGAGGGTTCAAAGACCTGTGGGAGGCGGATTTCCTTCGTTTATTTTTGGAAGTTGAATAGCTACAATGATCTTACTATAACTCCCTTGAACCGCTGATAAACCGTGTTTTTTGGTGCTAATTTGTTCTAACCCTGTTTGTCCAGTTCGGATGTAATCTTATTACTTTTGAAAGCATTGGCATCCAGTCACCAACGTGTGAGTTGGTATAAAATGAGCCCGAATTTTTTTCCGAAACGCAGGCATTCACTGTGGTAATACCTTCAAAGGGGAGACTTCTCATCAGATAATATGCGTCACGGCACGGAGCAATCTGGCGCTTGTCAACTTTGGGCGTATAGCAGTTATTGGTTTCATCTTATAGCTTGTTCGTTTGCCTTGTTTTCTATTTTTAAAAATACACCATGCGTATCTTGACTAAAAGTCGAGACATTTGCGATTGAAGAAGGTCGGGGTCGCCTGATGTTAGGGGTAAAATTAACGAGTAAGTGGGCGCCAAAGGTTGAGACTTTCAAAGCTTGAGTGTCCTGGGTAACAGTAAATGTACATTTGTGGGTCTTTGATCAAAGTTTTTCAATAAGAATCCATAAAGAAAGAAATGTGTTCTTTAATGGACATCCCCCCCCCAAAAAAAAACAACAACAAAAAAACAAAACAACCAACAACCAAAAAACAACAGCACAAAAACAAAAAACAAAACAAAACAAAAACAAGCAACAAAAGACAAAGCCCCCAACCCCCCCCCCCCCCCAAAACAGCAAAAAACAAAAAACAACAAAACAACAAAACAAACTAATGAAACAAAATCGATAAAAATTGTAAAACCTGCAGAAAAATACCAGTACCACAAGTTCACAATTTTGACGAACTTCTGATTTCACCATGATGACTCACTAGAATACGAGCGTGTACGTTTATGACAGCAGTGAAAGAAATTCCTAAAGGCCGGATAATTGCAGTGCGTACACATTTGTATTCTGGTCACAAAACAGGACTGGTGCTGAGTGTGGTGAATTGGTTGAGACTAACTAAAACTGTTGGGTTTTTGTTTTTTGTTTTTTGGTAAGTGTTTTACGGCGCTCGCAACTGCATACGGTCATATGAGTGCGTGGGACACACTAATCTTTCCAATGGTGGGAAATTTTGAATTTGGCCTGGGCGGCGGCCGAAGCCTACTCTTATCGATTTTTGGACCACCAAGGGATCTTAAACGTGCTCAATTTGCACACGGGACCTTCTAGATTTTTCGCCCTTATCCGAGAGGTCTCGGTGTAGATCTTACCTACCTTAAGATCAGGGATGTGGCTGAAAAACAACAGTAAGTAGGAGCCTAGGAGAAGCAGTAGAAAGGCTGCCGAAAGAGTCAGAAGCCCAGAGGAGGGGGTCAAAGGGGGTGAGGGTGGAGGCAGAAAGTGGAGACGAAAGCAGACGACAGTATGGTGCTTGAGGGCAGGAAAGGTTGTGAACGGAGAACATTTTCCATTGCAGTCGGGATTCGAACTAAGGACCTATTGAATGAAAGGTGAACACCTTATCCTCTAGACCACGAGAGCCCCATGAAGATTAGAAGTGTTACAAGCGTGTAACGAACACAATAAAGGAAGAGGAGATGAGGATCTTATATTGTTTGATAGGAAAGACGAAGCAAATCACACCAGAGCAACTGTCAACCATCTACTCACAGACTTGTTAGTTTGTTAATGCTTGAGTGCTTAGTTCAGCTGCTAGTACTGTATGCTTCTTGGGAAGCCGAGAATGTTTCTGAGTGTTCTAGGGTCTGTTGGAGTAATAATGTAGTGTGAAGTGTAAAGAGCCGAGCAGGGATATTGTGGTATGCGAATGCCATTCTTCTTCTTCTTCTTCTTCTTCTTCTTCTTCTTCTTCTTCTTCTTCTTCTTCTTCTTCTTCTTCTTCTTCTTCTTCTTCTTCTTCTTCTTCTTTATTATTATCATTATTATTATTTTATTGGTTGCGTCGGTGGCCTAGTAGTTAGGCTACCGTACTCGCAATCGGGAGGTTGCGGGTTCGGGGGTTTGAGCCGCGGGCCCGACGTTGTGTCCTTGTGAAAGACACTTTACACGAATTTTCCTCACTTCACCCAGGTGAAAACCGGTACCCAGCAAAAGACAGTGAAAGATCTTGTCAGTTTGTTAGTGTTTGAGCGCTTAACCAGCTGCGTACACTGTATGCTTCCCGGGAAGCTGAGAAAGCTGAGAATATTTCTGAGTGTTCTATAGTCTGCTGGGGTGATAATATAGTGTAAAGCGCATAGAACTTGCTTTCGAGTGGGGACATGCGCTATACAAATGTTATTTATAATAATAATAATAATAATAATAATAATAATAATAATAATAATAATAATAATAATAATAATAATAATAATAATTATTATTACTATGATTATTATGATTATTATGATTTCTCCTTGGCGATTTCCGTGTCTCTCTCTCATATTCGATCACTCTTAAAGAGACGTCACAGCAAAGGTTCGGGGACGGAATGGGTTATGTGCCATTTTCAATACAGTAAGGTCATTTTAGAGTCCTCCGACCGAGTCTAACTTCCATCTCCAAAGGGAAGGGGAAAGGTAAGAGGACAACCTTGAGTCTTAGTTTAGTAAGAATTTTATGGAACTTGCAACACAATTAGGTCATACGAGTACCGAAGATTAGAGGTGTCTCTTGAGAGTAATATACATAAAAAGGATGGAGGAAAGAGCAGGATGACAGATTTTTCTTAGGACAGAAGGAGCAAACCACGTCGGAGCACCCGCCAACCACCCACAATTGAAAAACTTGGCGAGCAAGCAGAGCTCGAAAACCTCTCACCTGGCATTCGAATAGACCAGCATCAGAGCCGCGCACTTTCATAGGAGAGCCATCAAAGCTGCGCACTGTCAAAGCCGTCCATTTTGAACTATAGCGATACAGCTTGATTGCCAATATCGCCCTTCGGTTACATTTCCCTTGACAAATAATACCCGGCGCTGCTTCCCCTAAAACTAAGCGTCACTAAATCTATTTTCAGTGTGAGTAAATTTGACAAACCACCGAGTGAGTTGCGTTCGTGTCAAGATAAAACAAAAACTTGTTTTCAAAACTGCTAGGTTTTTACGTCCAATATTGACATTGCCTAAGAATTTTATTTCTCCCTTATGGCGCCTCAAGAATGCGCCAAAAGCGCCAAAAGTGATCATTATGTTGGGTGGTATTGGTGTTGGTGATTGGTAATCAAATATATCAACAATATCGCTAAAAAGTACGTGGGGCTCTGATGGGGCGCGGCTTTGTTATTTGTTTATTTTCTTCGAAAATAATGTGGGTCTGATAGCTTCCTATTGGAACCAGGATTTGTCAGATGATAATAGTCCAGTGTTATACCAACTGAGTTAACGTGCGCACTAACTTTAATGGATACATGGTGTTGAAAAGGATATGTCAGTAAAACACACACATACACACAGACACACACTCACACACACATAACTAACTAACTAACTAACTAACTAACTAACTAAGTAAGTAAGTAAGTAAGTAAGTAAGTAAGTAAGTAAGTAACAAACTAACTAACTAACTAACTAACTAACTAACTAACTAACTAACTAACTAACTAACTAACTAACTAAATAATTAACTAACTAAGTAACTAACTAACTAAAACATGTTGTAACAAACAAAAAAGTGTATATTGCATAAAAATTATACATGTATATACATATATATATATATATATATATATATATATATATATATATATATATATATATATATATATATTTCTCTATATATATATATATATATATATATATATATATATATATATATATATATATATATATATATATATATATCTTTGTATACAGTAGCATCAGATAGGTTGTAAAGAGGATGGGGCTTGCAGTGACTAAACATTGACATAATTCAGATTATAAAGAATGAATAATGACTGAAAAGACAGTGAAACACGCATTGAAAAAACAACATCGTGAAAATATAAATAGATTCGAAAGTGTTATAATCTTGTTAGTGGCAATACCACATTTGAAATAAGAAAAATATACTGACCTATGCGTTTTTGTACATGTACATGATTTTTGTCCCTTGGTATAAATGCTGTGCAAATTTGCCGAAGACTTTTTTGGTCAAACGGTGCATCCAAAATTTTACTGGGGTCTTTTTTTTTTAGTTAGTGTTTTACGGCGCTCGCAACTGCATAAGGTCGTATGATTGCGTGGGACACACTAATCTTTCAATTGGTGGGAAATTTGGCGGGCGGCGGCCGAAGCCTACTCTTATCGATTTTAAACCACAAAGGGATCTTTGATATGCGCAACTTGCACACGGGACCTCAGAGATTTTTCGCCCTTATCAGAGAGGTCTAGGTGTAGACCTTACCTACCTTAAGATCAGGGATGTGGCTGAAAAACAGCAGTAAGAAGGAGCCAAGGAGTAGCAGTAGAGATGACGCAGAAAGAGTCAGGAGCCTAGAGGAGGGAGCAAAGGAGGTGAGGGGTAGCGGGCAGAAAGTGGAGCCGAAAGCAGACGACAGAACATTGCTAGAGAGTAGGAAAGGATGTGAAAGGAGATCACTTTAGAGAAGAAAACTTTCCGTCGCTGTCCGGATTCGAACCCAGGACCTATTGAATGAGAGGCGATCACCTTAACCTGTGTGCCACGAGAGCCCCCATTTTGCTGGTTGATGTGATCCCAGTCTCTTGACAGTGAGCATATTATATTATGTATATATAATATACAGGAGGTGGGGGTGGAGTTTGGGTGTAGGAGAGAAGGGCGGTCCGGAGTCCACAACACAAGTGAAGATGTGAGCAAACAAATAGCTGCGTTAATGTGAAAATGCGAAATTGTATAGACTTAACGCCCGTTGTGGCATGTGACGCTATAAAATCATTTAAGACGCTGGGCTTCCAAACTTGGACGTAATCTCAGACAGTACTGAGCCAAAAGAGCGGGGAGCCTTAAAAGCACCCTAAGACAACCCAGTTCAGAATACTGCACTGAGGATTCAAACTAGAGCCTTCCGCATCATAGTACAACATGATACCAACCGAGTTAACAGTGCGCCA
>NW_004797335.1:5229-7729 GCF_000002075.1 Aplysia californica | reverse complement strand
CTGTAAAAGCTGCATAATAATATGATATATATACATATATGTATATATATATATATATATATATATATATATATATATATATATATATATATATATATATATATATATATATATATATTAATGACCACAGTAGTATCCTGGGTTTGAAAATGGTTGTTGTTGTTGCTTTCAAATTCCTTTGGCTTTGTGCATTTCACTCTTGGCAGCGCAATGCATCCCTCAAGAAACCACATGTCCTTGATAGAGGCATTTATTTTCGTTTAGGGGTTGTAAAGGCTTGTATGCATCCCTGTGGGATCTCAGGTAGGCGGTAGTCTTATCCTGAAATCGGCTTGTGCCCAAACATCTTGCCACAAGAGAACAAAGGTGCAATGTTCACTCTCCTGTTTTCCATCAACCTTCACAGGGATTTCTTAGATAGTAAACAATTATAGGGGGTGCGGGCACACTCTAGTTCTGAGAGATGGGAGCCACAAAGTGCAACAAATGACAAGTGATCGTCTGAGCAGTCCAGTAAGGGGTCCCATTGAGTAAGGGGTAACGCGTTCCTTCCACAGCGAGTCATCTTCATCGCCATGCGTAGCCCAATTCACACCACCTGTTGTCTCCTGGCTATCTGCTGTTAACATTTCCGTTCATGGAGCAGAATAATCCAAAGGATGGCCAAATCTACTCAGACAGAGGATCGTCGCGTCATGGATCAGCGAGCATTTGCAAGGATATGTGGGAACCTTGCCCCGTCTATTGAGCTCCCATGAGAGGAAGGGAAGAAGATGTCGAGTGAGGTCCTGAATGAACAGGTCGTCCTGCTGAGACACCAGAACTACCATAATGGTGGATGTGTACGGACCCTTCTACGAGCCGAAGGGTCGTTGCTCACATCGCACCTCACAGGGCTATTGTACCTCCTAGCCAGAGCTCCGTCTACAACCCTTGCTCCTATACCTTTCCTCCTTTCCACGGAGCAGGGGTCCCCAGCCTGCTCGACGAGGACGGGGGGTTGACTTAGCTGAGACTGGCTTGCCAGAGAGCGTCTAGAGTTTCATCCTCGACCCCTGCAGTCATTGAAAATGGTTAAACGGTATAGTTTTAACGCCCCTATCAACACTGTTAAGTTATTTAAGAGAAGGGACCTCCGAGTTTAACCGAGCCAAATGAGAAATTCGTGTAAAGTGCCTCTTCCACGGACACAGCGTCACACCAAGCTTAGGTTCGAACTCCCGATCCCGCAATATCACGCACTATTACGAGTCCAGCAGCCTAACCGCTAGACTATCGACGCGACATTCTGGGATTGTACTCACACGCAGGTTTGAAGAGCAATAAACATATTCATGATCCTAACTATCAGGGTAAAACAATGTGTGTGATATGAGGGTGAAATTAAGCGCTCATCATAATAAGAGAATCAATGACTACAGATCTTTTCCCGCCTGTTAAGTGAACTTTATCAATTTCTTTTTGGATCAACAGCGTCTATATCAATTTTAAAAGATTTCTGTGTGGATTTTAACGGACAAATATTGATGAAAAAAAAGGGGGGTTAATAATAGAAATGAAAATTGGCAGTTACCAAGGACACTCGAACTTTGGCAGCCATTTTCTCGCTAACTTTACTTCTGACATCAGGAGATCCCCACCTCCCTCCTTACCAAATGTCTCGATTTCGGGTAAAGATATATGGGTATTTTTTCTCCAGAAGCAAGGAAAATAAACAAGTTTTAAGATGATATCAATTATTTCACATTATGTCGAACGACGGATGGGCGCCTGATTCCATTGTGTCAAGATGCATAATGATATGTAGAATTACAAGTGATTAACTCTTCATGTGAGAGAAACAGCATTGAGATCTGAATGTTTCTGTTCCAAGCAATGTTTTGTTTTTTCTTTGTGCGTGCATGCTTTGACTTTTTCAATATTACCTCATCCCTTGTTCTGTCTTTGTGCGTGCCTTTTTTTATTAGGTTCATCTTACCCCAGAACATTCCATCAACTCCACCTTCCCCAGAATGCCTCAGCCCAGAAGCCTCGCCCACAAGCACTCGTCCTTCGTTCCCTCCTCCTCCTCCTCCTCCCCCCAGCGTCGCCCCGCCCATGTGGCCACGCCCACCTCCGTGCTCCTGGCGGTGTCGCTAGTGCTGTCGCTGTGCCCCTGGTCCGTGTGCGGATTCCCGCGGGAGAGGCGCCAGTACTTCACCTCCTGCTGGGGCTGGGGGGCCAGCTGCTCCCTCCACCCGGCCGGCCGCGGTCAGCCTCCCCCTCTGGCCATCAGCAGACCCATCCAGCGTCAGCAGCCCTCGCCCGTGCAGCAGGAGCAGCAGCAGCCCATCAGCAAGGCCAGGACCAGGGCGGGCATACCCAGCATTGTCACGTCAGGTCAGTTTTTGGCGGTGGTGCTGCTTGTTGTTCTTGCTGTTGGCGGTGGTGGGGCTGGTTGATGTTGTTGTTGTTGTTTTTGGCGGTGGTGGTGGTGGTGGTGGTGGTGGTTGTGATTGTG
>NW_004797335.1:1838-2960 GCF_000002075.1 Aplysia californica | reverse complement strand
TACTTCTTCTTCTTCTTCTTCTTCTTCTTCTTCTTCTTCTTCTTCTTCTTCTATGCTAAACATCATTACTATTTTATAGCTGATACCACCCTTCAATGAACTCACAAGGATTCTCCTTCTGTTGCACAGAGTTGAATTGTAAGAAATTTAAGCGTTGGTAAAACATGGGATTGGGTTTATGGGACAAGTGAATGTGTCTGATGCCGTCAGAAAGGCTATTTTGTGGGTGGTTGGCGTGTACTCTGCTGTGGTTTGCTCCTTCTTTCCTATCAAATACATATCGTCCGTGTCTCTCCTTCTTTCTTCTGTTTGACACTCTCTCATGACACCTGTAATCTTTGGTGCGTGTATTATGACCTCAATGCGTTGAAAGAGAGGTAAAGCTCTGACTAAAGTACACTAAAGAAAGGTTATTTGAGACTCGTCTTTTCTTTTAAAGAACATAGACTATTACGTAGGCTTGATCTAATAAGAGTTTTGCGGCATTTTCAAGACAATTAGTTCATATAAATGCCGAAGATTTAAAAAGTTACAAGAGTGTAACAAACACAAAAAAGAGGAAAATGATAAGGACGATAGATGTTTAATAAGCAGGAAGGAGCAAACCATGCTAGAGCATCCTCCAACCACCCACTTTCACCCTTGACTAGAGTCCAACGGGAACACATCGGCGAACTGGACTACCTTTTGTTGACCCCAATTTCAACCTTTCGGGGATTTTTGTCACAACTCGCAACCCTTGAAAATTACAACCTTGTTTCTACTCAGTGCCTAGTTTTGTCAAATTTGACGTAACCAATTTTGAATTCCATATCACGGTTAAGCTTTTTCGAATGTAGTTCGTTGAATCTCTTGATAACGACTCTGAAAAACCTTACAATTTAGATAGAACATTAATTGGTTCCAGACTTATGGTCTTCGTAACTCAAAACGCCAAAAATAGCAGATAAAACTTTGTAATATTAAGGTAGCGGACAGTTGAAAAATCTCCTTTGTGAGCCCAAAATCACAACAATCAATGCTCTTGTTCTGTGGAATTCCAGTTTTCTTTCGGATTAACTCCTTTTTCCGTGATGGAATCCAGTGCTTTCGGAATGATTTACATCAAGTCTGATTTACCCC
>NW_004797335.1:0-1028 GCF_000002075.1 Aplysia californica | reverse complement strand
GGGGGTTAAGGAAAGAGGCAGAAAGGAGGGAGAGGGAAACGGGGGAAAAGACGGGGAGGACATCGAGAGAAAAGAGACAGAGAAAAAACAGTGTGAGAATAAAGGAGTGAGACAGGGAGGAAGGGGAAGGGATAGTGCTGGACAGGACGAACAAGAGGAAAATGAGGGAGAGTCAGGAGAATTATAGAAAAAGAGGAAGCGAAAAGAGGAGTGGGAAAAGAGGGTAGAGGAAAGGACAGGCGGGCAAAAGGAAAGAAGGGGGTGGGGTGTGATAGGTAGTGTTGGAGACCAATTACACTTTTTAGAAAGATCAATTTGGATCTTCTTTGCTTTGGATTCAGCTGAAATATGATTCGGACAATCTCACAGTGCCTGCTTATCTGTTGCCATGGAAACACCGACGTCTAGGGTTGAAGTTGTAAGAAACGCACAAAGTGACAAGCCAATATCTTTTGCAAGAAGTATACAAGTAATTGTAAAATTGTCGTTATCCGGTCGGTAAGCTGTCTCAGAAAATTCGCGAAAGTAATAATAGACTTCTATCACACATTTCAATTTTGTGTTTTAGATTTATCTATCGTTGAAAAAAGATTTAATGGAACATCTACGGATGTTTAGAATGAAACTACCTTCCACTCTCTTTTTACCCCCCCCCCCCCACACACACACACTCGGTCTGTTATTTTTGCTCAGTTCCTACCAATTTGTACATTGGCTACAGCTAGGCAGAATAACACAACTGAAGGGTTTTTTTTACGCCACTACCGAAACAAGTTAGACGATTTACATAGTCAGTATGCTTCAACCCATCACCGGTGTCTGTGGTGGGAATTGAACTCATGTCTCTTGGGTACTGCACTACCGATATCTGTCTCCGTATACGCTAGATGCGTACAGCTTTTTAACCCCCCCCACCTCCCCTTTTTTCTCACACTCCTCCTCCTTGCCACCCCCAAAAAACAAAAACAAAACAACAAACTAAACAAAAACGAGAAAAAACAGCAACAACCAAACAAATCCAAACAAAG
>NW_004797334.1:2009278-2010342 GCF_000002075.1 Aplysia californica | reverse complement strand
AATGTATATTGATACACTATAATGTAAAAACCGGTTGGATTTTTAACTACTATTTTTTTTTTTTTTTAATTTTAGATTAATTCATCAGTTCGACCTTGTCGGAGCTGATTTGCTAAACCTTAACGAGTTTAGTTGGGGGGTTTTTGTGCTTGCTTAATCAATGCTGAAAGTCGGAGACAAAACGTTTTTCGAACAATAGTTGTTTAATAGAAATATCATGGGAGACGATCTATAAAAAAGAAACACAACAAAAAACCAACCCCCCCCCAAAAAAAAAAAACAACAACCCCAAAACGAACCGAGACAGGATTAACTTTATAACATAATATCTAAATCTAGTTTGAAATCGCTCTTTCTCCCGAAAACCAAACTGAAACAGTGACCAATACGTATGTGGGTGTTCTTCGTGTTTGGCGGTGCTATAGCTTCCTTTCAACTTTCATAACAGCGAACGTGTCAAACTTTTTGCGTTATCTTTACAGCAGTTTTTTACTGTAGAACATTCGTTGTTTTCATTTATTTTCTTACTGTTTGGTAAGACAATCACCTGTGAAAACGACCAATTCCCACTTTCTCCTTGCGTTTTTCTTTATTGTAATGGCTGTATCCTCTTTAAGATGACTACTTTTCTCCTCGACAACGAACGTTCGCCTTGAACAGGTCCGACTGTATTTACTGTAATCCTTTAAGCCAATCTGACGAGGCAGACAGAACTTATGGGGCCAATAAGTCACTCTTTATACGAAGTTTTCTTGGAGAACAGCTACATCACCTTCGGGGCCAATGTTGAGGGCACATTTCACCTGTTCATTATGTCAAAGAACCCTTCATTTACATTACGTATCTCCTAGGAATGTTGTCATTTGTCTCTAGTTCTTTACATTTCAAGTTTTATCCCCCGCTTTATGACATGAGGGCCATTTTCTGGAAATATATCTAATCTTTATCTTGTTGGTCTTTATACTCTGAAATGGCTGCACATATTATAACATTGGTTTTTAGGTAAGCAGAAACATCCTTTGCGACCCACTAAAAACAACAGCAGAAACTTTATCTCACACTGT
>NW_004797334.1:2007198-2008616 GCF_000002075.1 Aplysia californica | reverse complement strand
ATGTTAGTTACTCTATTGTAACACCTCTAATCTTCTGGCGCTCATATAACCTTATGCAGTTGCGAGCGCCGTAAAACCTCTGCCAAAACTAAATTAACTACTGCTCCTGCGGCTGCTGCTGCTGTTGCTCTTAAACAATTTGCATAATATTTATGTCTCTTTGATAAAGGAACAAGCATGAATTGAGCTGAATTCTAATTGAATTAAACGGTTTTGATCTCTCTTATATGACCAGGCAATATGTTCCAGATTTTTAGGCCATGAAAAGCAAATACCTTTTCAGTTTCACCCATTTTTTTAAAAGGTGTATTGATGAGGAAAGTATTTTCGTTTTGTAAACCTAAGAGTTGAAACTGAGATTTGGAAAGTACAATTTCAACAGATTTGATACTATAATATAATCAATATTTTATGATTGAGCATGATCATTTAAGCACCTTCCATGAAATAGGATAATGTGTTCACATCTCCATTCCTACTCACTTCAGGAACTCAGGTCAAATAACTTCTCTTTCTCAGGTCAGTGCGACAGATGGTGACATGGGAGATAACGGAATGGTCACATACTCTTTGAGAAACGGGACAGATAAGTTCGCCATTGACGCCCACACGGGGCAGATAACTCTTGTCTCTTCCTTGACCTCCGGGGAGGTGACCTTTACAGTTCGCGCAACTGACAACGGAGATCCTGCCTTATCAAGTGACGCTCAAGTCCTGGTCAAAAGCTCGGTCAGTTCTCTGTTCTTTGTTTGCTTGTTTTTTTTACTCTGCTTAAGGACATGTTTGCACCTCTTACGACTATACAAAGCCAAAGTTAACTGTTTATCGATAACACTGCTTTCTTTATTCTAAAACAGCCTCACCTGCTCTAACGACCAACTGTCCTAGACAAAGACTTGTACAAACGACCACTTCCTTCCACTCACTCCTTTGCAACAAATAACTCCCATTATTTTATACGTGAAAGAAGACTGTACAAGCTGTCCACCTGTTTAAGACAACACTTTTTCTCCTGAATAAGGCTTTCCGTCTTGGATAGTTTCTTCACACTGGTTAAGTGCTTTTTAACTATTGATAAATATCATAGATTTGGATTTACTAAAAACTGAATGGCAATTATCATCAGTAATAAATCTCTTATCAAATATCCAGCCGACAAAAAGTTGCTGGCGCCATCGGTCTTAACCAGTTAATGAAACACCCTTACAAACTATTATGTGCCAATAAGTCATATATATCTTTTGATTTAGAACAAGTAGTTGGAGATAGAAACCATTCTTTTTTGTTCCAAGTACTTTTACATTCTGTTTGTCATCCAACATTTTGAGTCACATGCAAAACCCAAAGAAGTTGAACAGAGTGATTTGTTTTAATGCCATTTGACCGTGGACTGACAAAAGTAAACAAGCTATAGACGG
>NW_004797334.1:1998429-2006501 GCF_000002075.1 Aplysia californica | reverse complement strand
CCCTCTTCTGAGTATAAAGACAATGGAGCCAAAAAAGAGCCCCACTCTCGCTAGAAGATTTCCTCGTGGAGTCCATTATGTCATAGAACCCTTCATTTACATTACGTATCTCATGGGAATGTTGTCATGCTTCTCTAGTTCTTAACATTTCAAGTCTTACCCCTCGCTTTATGTCATGAGGGAGATTTTCTGAAAATATTTTCAATTTTAATCTTTTTGGTCTTTCTACTCTTGAATGGCTGCACATATACCTTTGGCTTTTAGTTAAGCAAAAGCATTCTTTGCAGCGAACTAAAAACAACAGCAGAAACTTTATCTTACATTGTTCCATTTCTATGAGAAGACATCGAATAAAATACTTTATCTTGAGTGTCCTCCCCAACCCCACCCCTCCCCTAAATTGTGTGTGTATGTGTGTTTTTAATGTATTTTACAAGCTCAGCATGTCAAAGCAACTAGGTAAAAACGTTTGATGTAAATAAACTTTTGACACATTTTTTTTCTTTCTTATTCTCAGGATGTCAACGACAATGCACCGATGTTCACTGCTGTCAAATACATGTTCCAAGTATCGGATCCTGCTCCAGTTGGATTCATTATTGGAACAGTTAGTAATATTTTATTTTTAAAGTTTTTCTGTAAAGTTCAGTTTATTAAAAGGAGGAAGATACTTTTCTATATCATTTTAAAACGATACTACTACTACTACTACTACTACTACTACTACTACTACTACTACTACTACTAGTAGTTACTACTACTACTACTACTACTGCTTCTACTGCTACTACTACTACAACTACTCCTACTACTGATACTGTTTCTCTCTAACAATCTGCACACTTATGTCTCTTTGATCAAGGAACAAACATGAACTGACCTGAATTTTAACTGAATTAAAAGGTTTAATCTCTCCTAAATTACCAGGCAAAATTTTCCAGATTTTGAGGTCATGAAAAGCAAATTATGCCCTTTCATTCATTTTAAAAAAATGTGTATTGATGAGGAAAGTTCGTTTTGTCAACCGATGACCTGAAACTGAAATTTGAAGTGTACAATTTCAACACATTCGATATCATAATAAAATCAATATGATTGTGCATGATCATTTAAGCACCTTCTGTGAAATAGGATAATGTGTTCACATGTCCATTCCTACTCACTTCAGGACTTCAGGTCAAACAATTTCTCTTTCTCAGGTCAGTGCGATAGATGGTGACATGGGCGATAACGGAATGGTCACATACTCTTTGAGAAACGGGACAGACCAGTTCGACATTAACGCCCACACAGGGCAGATAACTCTTGTCTCTGCCTTGACCTCCGCGGACGTGACCTTTATAGTTCGCGCAACTGACAACGGAGATCCTGCCTTATCAAGTGACGCTCAAGTCCTGGTCAAAAGCTCGGTCAGTTCTTTGTTCTTTGTTCTTTGTTCCTTGCTCCTTGCTCTTTTGTTCTTTGTTCTTTGTTTGTTTTTTTACTCTGCTTTAAGCTTATATTTGATCCTCTTACGATTATACAAAGCCAAAGCAAACCGTTAATCGATAAGACTGCTTTCTGTATTCTAGAACAGTCGAACCGGCTCTAACAGTTAACTGCTCTAGACAAACACTTGTACAGACGACCACTTCTACTCTTTCCTTTGAAATTAAAAAAAAATTTTTTTTTATACGTGTAAGAGCACCGGGAAGAGGTAGCCGTCTTGGACAATTTCTTCACACCAGCTACGGGCTTTTTGAATGTTGATAAATTGTGATTATTTTGGATTTACTAGAAACTAATGACATCTATTATCTGCAATAAATCTCTTATCCGACAAAAAAGGACCTTCGCCACAGGTGTTGCCCATTTAACGAAAAACTTCTACAAACTACCATGTACCTAACACTTGTAATATATTATCTTTTGATTTAAATTGAGTAGCAGGAGACAGAAATCCTTCTTTTTAGTTCCAAGTTCTTTTAGATTCTGTTTGTCATCCAACATTTTGACTCGTATACAAAGACCCGAGAAGATTGAACAGAGCTGTTTGAACGTTTTGGACCAGCTTTGCTCTCAGAGACGCGCAATTTTGGGTCAACTTTGAAGGTTTGCCATTTTTCCTTTCTAATATTTTTAAATTCTGTTTTTACTTTCACTATCTACACATTCAACACGTGGAATTTTCCTTAGATCTAACCCAATTTGCCGGGATATATTCCTAACCTTGCCAGGACCCTTACAAAAAAGGTGTATTAATTTATTTTTTATTAATTTTTTTCTTCTAACTTAACAGTGAAAAATTGCAGAAACAAACAAGATAAAAGTTACAACACAGCTATAAAGCAGCAAAAACAACAACATTATAACACAATTTACTGTCCAAATACTGTGAAGAAATAGTTCTGTGTCCTTCTTTGTATGGTACTCTTCTTAGATCCGTGTTTTTTGGCGCCTCGACTGCCTTCACAAATCGCCGCAAAAAAAATGCAAAAAAGCGACGCTATACAGTCAAGGTTAAATAAAATACAAAATTAAAGATAGCTTAGCAATGTCAAACAAAAGTTTGTTCCCATGAATACCTTCATTTGTGCTGCCACAACCGTCGAGAAATACAATCAGACGTATACGTCTGATGCGCCCCGAGTGACCACTGATAGACGAAAGGTAACAACCATATACGGTCTTATTGGGGGGGGGGGGGGGGGAGCACGACTCACACTTACATATGGGGGCAGGGTTGTGGAAGTGTCTTAAAATGAGCAGTATATAGGTTAGGTTTTTGTAAACCAATTGCTATCGTGATCCTATGTACGTACTGAAAGACGGTGGTATTCAACGTAATGCCCAAATCAAGAAGCTATTGGCCCAAACGTGTAAATGAATTATTACCTTTCTCTGCTTTCGCGCTGGCCTATGGTGGACAATGCAAAGTGGCTTGCCAATTAGAAAATCAGAAAATGAGTTTGAATCATTCTTATACGGATAGATGAGAGGGAAAAATCAATAATTAGGTTCCTTTCTTTCATGTTTTTGTTTTCACATCTGACAGGATGCTGTTCTCCTGGGCTGATAGAACTCTCTACCCAAGCACAGTTCTGAAGACTGTATCGTTCACAAGGCTTCACCAAACCTCAAGTTTCGAGTTAAAAAGAAAAGTTTGTGTACATTTTGGAAATTAAAAGAAGTTTCCCCAATTGGCATTGTAGTAGGTTCAGCCCGAATTAATTTTTTTTGTCTTTCTGCGAATGTGGGCACGTAGAGTCGTGTGTGTGTGTGTGTGTGTGTGTGTGTGTGTGTGTGTGTGTGTGTGTGTGTGTGTGTGTGTGTGTGCGAGTGTGTGTGTGTGTGTGTGTGTATGTGTGTGTGTGTGTGTGTGTGTGTGTGTGTGTGTGTGTGTGTGTGTGTGTGAAGATAACATAAAAATAATATATTATAATAAAACAAAAATATTAAATAATAATCATGATTATAATCATGATAATATAATAATAATAATAATAATAATAATAATAATAATAATAATAATAATAATAATAATAATAATAATAATAATAATAAAACTATTAATAATAATAATAATAATGATAATAATAATAGTAATAATAATAAATTATAATAATAATAATAATAATAATAATAAAACTATTAATAATAATAATAATAATGATAATAATAATAGTAATAATAATAAATTATAATAATAATAATAATAATAATAATAATAATAATAATAATAATAATAATAATAATAATGATAATAATAATAGTAATAATAATAATAATAATACTAATAATAATAAAAGTAATAATAATGCCCATTGCCACGTAGGTGACATAAGGAAGACTCATGTGAAGTAACCACTCTTATTAAGGTTCAACGTCAGGCCCGTAACAGAATTCGAACCCACGACCATACGGTTGAAAGACCAAGAGTGTCCTGAAATGGAAAAACGAAACCGATCTCACAAAAACGCTGCGACAATACTGATAACACCAGAGGCAAGAAGACAGCTTTGTGATAGGTATTGGTCCCAAAAAGACAAAGCATTGCTACGCGTTTTCTTAGGAATGTGTCTTTAGGCCCTTATTGAGACAATTTAGGTAATTTACGCGGCGGGCTCTGTCAGAGACAACCCGGGCTGAAAGAGATGTAAAGTCACAACAGAAAGACCAGGAATATTTATTAAAATCTTTCTCCCCACAGGAATCGAACTCAGATCTTCTGCAGGCGACGGCACAGCACAAAACGGTTACACGTACGAAAGAGACCACTTGACAGTTCAAGCCAAAGCAATGTAAACACTAAGTATTTTGTTGTCAAAGTACAAAAGGCAAAAGCGGTCATATACCAACTACCACCCTTCATCTCACATCAAAATATTTTAATTGAGACCAAGAACAAACTCAGCAGGTCAACCTGTATACCAACTCTGTACTGCCAAACTTTTGTAAGCGTTTTTATGGCGCTCGTAACTGCATAAGATCATATTAAACGTTTTCAGGTGGTTGGAACTTTTGAATTTTGCCGGGGTGGCAGTCGAAGCCTACTCTTATCGATTTTGGACCAAAAAGGATCTTTAATGTGCGCAACTTGCGCACGGGACCTCTGAGATATTTAGCCCTTATCCAAGAAGGCTATGTTTTAAATCTTACCAACCATAAGATCAGGGGTATGGCTGAAAGACAGCAGTAAGAAGTAGCCAAGGAATAGCAGTAGAATGCTACAGAAAGATTCAGGAGCCCAGAGGAAAGGGGAGGGGGGGGTGGAGCAGAACGTGGAGACAAAGGAAGCTCAACAGCAAGCTCTATGCGCTTTAAAATCTAGACTATTACGCCAGCAGACCTGACCATTCTGAAACAACCTCAACTTCCTGGGAAGCATACAGTGCAAGCAGTCATTTATAGGCACTAAAACACTTAACATACTGACAACATCTTTCGCTGTCTATATCTGGGTACCCATTCCCACCTGGGTGAAGCGACGAAAATTAACCCGCACCCTCACGACTACGAGTCCGGTAGCCTAACCACTAGGCCACTGACGCCACACTGATTTCCTCATTGATACACCATTTAGAATTTAATACGTATTACAACAGTCGCAAGACTTAGTCTCTCTGAGTATACAACAAATGTTTCACACATTCAGATAAAGCCAGCCGTTGGTGACTGCATTAATGTAAAAATGTAATCAATATCCTGAGCCTGCAATAAACTCCTGTTGGGGACTCAGAAGGAAATATTTAAAAAAACAACAACCAACAACATAAACTCCCTTTCGCTTTAAAAAAAACCCAAACAAATCGAGACACAAAAACAACAAAAACCTTCCTACCCCTACCCCCACCCCCAAAAGAAAATTGATTTAAAATTTAAAAGAAAATAGTTAGTCCTACGGCGGGGGCTCTCCTGGTCCAGAGGCTAAGGTGATCACTTCTCTTTCAATAGGTCCCGGGTTCGAATCCGGACAGAGGCAGAAAATGTTCATTAAAAAATTGTCTCCTTTCACCTTTTTTTCTGCTTTCTGATAATGTTCTGTCGTCTGCTTTCATCTCCACGTTCTACCCTCACCCCTTCACCTCCTTTGCCCCCTCGTCTGGGCTCCTTACTATTTCTGCCGCCTTTCAATTGCTACTTCTTGGCTCCTTCTTACTGATGTCTTTCAGCCACACCCCTGATCTTGTGGTAAAAAAGATCTACACCTAGCCTTCCCCGATAAGGGCGAAAGATCTCGGAGATACCGTGTGCAAGTTACACACGTTAAAGATCCCTTGGTGGTCCAAAATAGATAAGAGTAGGATTCGGCTGCCACCCAAGCAAAATTATAATTTCCCTACCAACTAAAAATGTTAAATTATGTGCCCCGCGCGCTCATAAGACCTTGAGCAGTTGCGAGCGCAGTAAAACACTTGCAAAAAAAAACCCACACAAAAAACCCCTGCCGCAGTCAAAAACATTTAACCGCCTTCGATTGGGACCTCAGTAGAGAACGGTCTGTTTTCTTCATTTTCATCAGTCCTGCAAGACAGACGCTTTTCTCCTCGAAAATGGGTGACCAGTCTTCTGACTTAGGATTTTGGTGCTTGACTTGTGGGCGGGGCTTATAAGTGATAACCAGAGTCCCGCTGCGAGAGAGGGATTCTATTGTACTCGCGCTGTTGCCCACAGTACAGCTTAAAATATTATATCTTTTTAACTCGATGATTTATTCCCACTGCACAGTTCTCCGATTATAACTTTTAAACATGCGCTGGGAAGAAAAAAAATAATGGTCTGAAGATTGTTCAGCAGTAAATGTACTTAAGGCTGGGAATACACAGACAGAAGGCAGAAAAGCGTAAATGAAAATACTACAGATGTATTACCAATCAATTTGATTCAAATTCGGCTGTCTTTATCTAGCCTTTCGTTGGATAAAGGGGATTTAATGTGGTCGTGGGAGATTTCACTAATAAAGATTTAATTAAATGCATAAGGCCTACGTCTAAGGGTGAATTTGGATGTAACGATGTTCTCAAATTAAATAAAAAGGGAAGCAGTGTTTATTTAATTTTCCAAATTCTCTGCCGTGTCATTACGAAGAAAGAAAGAAAGAAAGAAAGGAAGGAAGAAAGAAAGAAAGAAAGAAAAAAAGAAAAAAAGAAAGAAAAGAATGAATGAATGAATTAATGAAAGAATGAATGAATGAATGAATGAATGAATGAATGAATGAATGAATGAAAAAGTAAATAATCATGATAAGCAACAGCGTCCACTGGAAACAGACTATGGACGGAGCGAGGGACACGCAGCGTGACAGAGCTGGTCAATGCCCGTACCGCCATGTACACTCAGCGTCCCTCAGTGTGGACACACCAATAAGACAGGCTCTCCTAACGGGGCTCCACGGAGTAGGTATTGTTGCGCATAAATCCCCCCTGGCGCCGCCTTGCCGACACTGTGTTCTTTGATCTTTCTTCTATCTGGGGCAGCCCCTAAATTTTTCTTTAACGAAAAAACAACATTGGTTACCAGTAGCAGGGAAATGATTGCATAAGGGCACGCGTTGGTGTTTTTATCAATAGCCTGGCGAGTAGTGCTGAACCGTGAAGTAGCTCCTCCCTCCCTCCCCCCCTCTCTCTCTCTCTCTCTCTCTCTCTCTCTCTCTCTCTCTCTCTCTCTCTCTCTCTCTCTCTCTCTCTCTCTCTCTCTCTCTCTCTCTTCCTCTCACATGCCTTCTCTAACTTTTAATGTTTTGTTTTACGTCCGTAGAGAAAGAAAACATGACGTAATTTACTTTCGCCTTGGGTTAACACCCGGGGTGGGAGGCGGGAACTTTCTTCCGATTTTTAAATCAACTGTACCGAAGAAAACAACATATTATGGGAAAACAAAACTGACCAAGAGACATCAAAGGAGTACCGCCCCACGCCAAACATAGTTACGTCAACATTTTTTTTTTTGTCGATAATGTTTCTCTTTTAGCGTATCAGATTAGTACCAAATTGTGAAATATTTTGATTCGGGGGTTTTTGTTATTATTTTTTATTTGTTTTTATGGGATTTGCTTTTAATTTCTGTTTTTCTTTTCCATTATTCATTTCCCGGTGTCTCAAAAAAACCCTCATACAAATCAGACATGATACTTGTTGCCCCCTACAACAAAGCAGAAATAGACTTGTACTGGTGACATTTTGTTGGTTATTTTATCAACAATCTCAGCCTGAGAGAGTCCAATCTTCACAAGCAACTCTCAAGTAGGGTGTATCATCAAGCCTTGCGTGTTTTAACAGAAGAAAGAGACAGGAGAAAGCACGTGTGTGTCGATCGCACGGTCAGACAGAGACATCGCCAGTGAACTGTTTGCCTGAGTTTACCACACACATCAATTAGCAAACGCACTGTGTATAGTGTGTACTAAGATAGTCAGTGCTAAACCTACAATCTGTCTAGGATAAAAAATATGGTGTGACTTTTGATTATATTGGGAGTTTTCAAGACCTACGTCTATGGTTGAATTATCTGTAACGATTATCTCAAATCAAAATAGGGATGCAGTGATCATTTGATTAAGTAAACTCTTTGAAATGCGCTTTAAATTTTTTTTT
>NW_004797334.1:1993875-1995769 GCF_000002075.1 Aplysia californica | reverse complement strand
AGTCTCTTTCTCTCTTTCTCAGTCTCTTTCTCTCTTTCTCAGTCTCTTTCTCTCTTTCTCAGTCTCTTTCTCTCTTTCTCAGTCTCTTTCTCTCTTTCTCAGTCTCTATCTATCTATCTATCTATCTATCTATCTATCTATCTATCTATCTATCTATCTATCTATCTATCTATCTATCTATCTATCTATCTATCTATCTATCTATCTATCTATCTATCTATCATGCGAGGATATGGTGATATCATTATTCAAATTTAACTGTAATGATTTTCTCAAATCAAAATAGGAATGCAGTGATCATTTGATTATGTAGACTCTTTGCCATGCGTTTAAAAATAAATAGACTAAATGATTTAATAAAAAAAATTAAACTGTAGAAAAAAATAATCTGGAAAAAGTTATCAATCTGAAAAATCAACACCGTACACTCGAAACAGACTATAGACGTAGCGAGGGACGCGTAGCGTGGACACACCAATAACGGCCCTCGTGTGTGTCCGGTGGTGACGTCACTGTCCACTAGCCTCCCCTGATTGGTCACCAACCGTCTTTGTCCAGTGACAACCTTCGCGCGGATTACAAAATTTAGTCATAGAGGGGAATTGAGAAGTTCACCTTGCGTTCGACTAGCATCATCATCTTTTCACGACCATCTCGCCATATTGACAGTTCTGTACGTGTAGCGGTTTGCGTGTTATTCAAGGCATTTTCAGCATTTAAGGTATGTGTCCTTAGAGAATGAAAAGGAATAGTTAACTGTTGTAAATGTTGGACTTGTGGGTACTTTTTGTGTCGTGTCTGTGTCCAATGATTATATTACGGTCTCTGTCTCAGTATGTACCTGTTAGAATGCATGGCCATAACTCATTGTCGTGTTTTTAGTTTGAAATCCCGTTCTGCTTTTTAAAAAATCTTGTTTTAGCTTAAACTTTTCAATGACTATACATTTATGATCTAGATGACTTAAGCATTTGGTGTGATTGTGCATGTTGTCAGCTTTACTTCTCTTTTCATATATAATTTTTTTTTTAGAGTAATGTATAATTGAAATTGTTTATGATACCTGCATGTGTTTTTACTGTCCTGTACAGCCAAGAAAAATTTCCCTCTGGGATAATAAAGTATTATCTTATCTATCTTTGATTTCTTTTCTTTTTTTTTCTTTTTTTTTCCTTTTCTGTTCTTCTCTCTTCCATTATTTCTTTTATTTTTTTTCTTCTTCTTTCTTTTCTTGTTTTCCTTGTTTTCCTTTTTCCCTTTCTTTCTTGTCTTTCCTTTCCTTTCCTTCCTTATTCGTTTATATTTTTTTCGTTTTTTCTCTTTTTTCTTTTTCTGTTCTGTTCTTATCTTTTTTCCCCTTTTTTCCTTCTTTTCTTTTAATTTTATACATATTTTATTACATTTGATGGAGGGGGACGAAGTTGGGGGGTTACTGTCACCTCTGCCTAATGTTAAGGTAACTTATATAACACTTTTCTTTTCATTTGTATCTGCTTTACACGAATTTTAACTAAAAATTGCAATTGGTGAGCTGTGGCGTAGGCCCTAATTATACTTATACAAAAAGTGTATGAGAAGCGAGAAGTGCTGTGAACAATTCCTTTTTGTGCGTGATGGAGATTATAGTATTTTATAAAAATTTGTGGGAAGTAGTCTTTAACTTAATGGAAAGATATAATTTGGTTAAGAAAAATTGATACAAACTGCTATGCAAAGTAAGGGTGACATTGATTCACATGTTCAATAGATATTTCAGGATAAGTTGCGCTACGAATTGTTCATCACACTATGGTAATACAAACAAGGTGGGAGTGGGGGTGGGTGGGGGGCAATCCCTCTTGAACTGAAACTTTAAGCAGTCTTAGTTTTACTCATCTAGTCAGGGGAAGGTGGG
>NW_004797334.1:1990807-1993743 GCF_000002075.1 Aplysia californica | reverse complement strand
GGGTGCTATAGTGTTGTTTGCTCCTTCTTTCCTGTCAAACATCTATCGTCTTTATCTTTCCTCCTTCCATTTTGTGTTTGTTACTCTCTTGTAACACATCTTCGGCACTTATAGGACCTTAATGTGTTGCAATTGCCGTAACACTCTTACTAAAAAAGCATCAATACCATAAACAATATCATCAAGATGATGTATTCGCTCAGCACATTGCTCTTCCACGGACGAATTTTTTCCTTAAAAAAAAAAAAAGTCGATGTTCCCCGGTGCTACGTTGAATTTATCTGTAACGATGTTCTCAAATAAAAAAATGGAGGCAGTTATTATTAAATTATGCAGACTCTTTTCTGTGTCCTTAAAAAAATAGAAAGGAAGAAAGAAAGAATGGAAAAAATGAAATGAAGAAATGAATGACTGAAGGAGTGAATAATTAAATTAATGAATAAAGTGAAAAAGTAACTAATCATGAAAAACAACCGCGTCCACTGGAAACCGACTATGGACGTAGCGAGGACGCGCAGCGTGACAGAGCTGGTCAATGCCCGTACCGCCATGTACGCTCAGCGTCCCTCAGTGTGGACACACCAATAACGACCCTCGTGTGTTTCCGCTGGTGACGTCACTGTCCACTAGCCTCCCCTGATTGGTCACCAACCGTCTTTGGCCAGTGACAACCTTCGCGCGGATTACAAAATTTAGTCATAGCGGAGAATTGAGAAGTTCACCTTGCGTTCGACTAGCATCATCATCTTTTCACGACCATCTCGCCATATTGACAGTTTTGTGTAGCGGTTTGCGTGTTATTCAAGACATTTTCAGCATTTAAGGTATGTGTCCGTTGAGAATGAATAGGAATATTTAACTGTTGTAAATGTTGGACTTGTGAGTACTTTCTTGTGTTGTGTCTGCGTCAAATGATTACATTACGGGCTCTGTCTGTGTCTGTACCTGTGAGAACGCATGGCCATAACTCATGCTTTTCTTTTCTTATTTTTTTCATTTTTTTTTCATTTCATTTCTTTTCTTTTCTATAGTTTTCTTTTCTTTACTTTACTATAATTCTAGTTTCTTTTCTCTTCTTTCTTTTCTGATCATTTTTTTTCTTTTCTTTTCACTTCTCTTCTTTTCTTTACTTTTCATTCCTTTTTTTGTATTCATTTTATATATTTTTTAAGGAGGGTGGAGGGGAGGGATTATTTACTGTCACCTCGGCCTTATGTTAATGTAACTAATATAACACTTTTCTTTTCATTTGTATCTGCTTTACACAAATTTTGCCTTTATATCCAGTGCAAGTCATTAGTTTTTCGAGATAGAGTTATGGATGGTTTTTTGTTTGTTTATTTGTTTGTTTGTTGCTTTTGGGGGTTGGAGGGATGGGGTTCAAGAACTATGTCATACACAATTGCGCATAGTGTGGTAAAAAATTCTTGGCGCATCTTTTTGTCAAATACATGTATTTCTTATACTATTGAACGCAGAAGTCCCAGCTTTTGAACAATACATTGTATCAATTTGTCTGAACAGTTCAATAATTTTGTAGACACCTGTTTGGTGTTTTCTAGAAAATTACTGTGAAAATACTAATAAAAAACCTAAGTAGGTTGTTTCTGCAGATGTTAAATGCCTTACAGCAATATTACCTTTAACAGCAATTCCGTCATTTTTCTTTTTCTAATCGCAACATCGTGCTTACTGAATGCATATTGAGAGAACCTAAGTGCAAAAAATGTGTTAACTATCCATTTAGTTCTTGTAATAAGTTTTCCCACTAAAAAATGCCATGATGCATTCGTGGCTTAAAAAACAGTTTTTGGTGGTCTCCTAAATCCAGCAGGAAAAAAAATAACACAAGAGTTTTTTTCTTAATTTTGATTCTCTGGTTCCAAATTTGATATTGTTTTCACGATAGAACGTAGCATTCAATACGTTTGTAAACGATTATTTTAAAAAAGGTCAGCAGGCCGCCTCAATACCTCGTGGGTGGTTGGCGGGTGCTCTGATGTGGTTTGTTCCTTCTTTCCTACTTAAATATATATCGTCCTTATCTCTCCTCCTTCTATTTTGAGTATGTTACTCTCCTGAAACACCTCTAATCTTCGGCACTAATATGACGTTATAGTGTTGCAAGTGCCGAAAAATTCTTACTAAAAAAAGCATCAATACCATAATCAATACCACCAAGATTATGTATTTGCTTAGCACAATTGCTGTTCAAAGACCGATTTTTTTCCTGTTATTTTTTAAAATAAAGTCGCTGTTCCCCGGTGCTCCGGTGAATTTATCTGTAAGGATGTTCTCAAATCAAAACAGGGAAGCTGCGATTATTTAATTATGGAGTTTCTTTGTCGTGTCCTTAAAAGAAAGAAAGAAAGTAAGAAAGAAAGGAAAAATGAACAAAAGAATTAATGAATGAATTTACTGATTAATTAATTAATAAAGGGAAAAAGTAAATAATCATGAAAAGCAGCAACGTCCACTTGAAACCGACTATGGACGTAGCGAGGGACGCGCAGCGTGACAGAGCTGGTCAATGCCCGTACCGCCATGTACACTCAGGGTCCCTCAGTGTGGACACACCAATAACAGCCCACGTGTGTTTCCTCTGGTGACGTCACTGTCCACTAGCCTCCCCTGATTGGTCACCAACCGTCTTTGGCTAGTGACAACCTTCGCGCGGATTACAAAATTTAGTCATAGAGGGGAATTGAGAAGTTCACCTTGAGTTCGACTTGCATCATCATCTTTTCACGACCATCTCGCCATATTGACAGTTCTGTACGTGTAGCGGTTTGTGTGTTATTCAAGGCATTTTCAGCATTTAAGGTATGTGTCCGTAGAGAATGAATAGGAATAGTTAACTGTTGTAAATGTTGGACTTGTGGGTACTTTTTGTGTCGTGTCTGTGTCCAATGATTATATTACGGTCTCTGTCTGTG
>NW_004797334.1:1988002-1990707 GCF_000002075.1 Aplysia californica | reverse complement strand
TTAGTCATAGCGGAGAATTGAGAAGTTCACCTTGCGTTCGACTAGCATCATCATCTTTTCACGACCATCTCACCATATTGTGTGTTCTGTGTAACGGTTTGCGTGTTATTCAAGGCATTTTCAGCATTTACGGTATGTTTTCGTAGAGAATTAATAGGAATAGTTAACTGTTGTAAATGTCGGACTTGTGAGTACTTTTTGTGTCGTGTCTCTGTCCAATGATTATATTATTGTCTCTGTCTCTGTCTGTACCTGTACCTGTGAGGACGCATGGCCATAACTCATTGTCGTGTTCTGAGTTTGAAAAACAGTTCTGTTTTTCTTTTTAATTTTTCTTTAGCTTAAACTTTTCAATGACTATATTTTTATGATCTAGATTTCTTTTCTTTTCTTTTCTTTTCTTTTCTTTTCTTTTCTTTTCTTTTCTTTTCTTTTCTTTTCTTTTCTTTTCTTTTCTCTTCTTTCTCTTCTTTCTTGTCTTTTCTTTTCTTGTCTTGTCTTTTCTTTTCTTTTCTTTTCTTCTTTTCTTTTCTTCTTTTCTTTTCTTTTCTTTTCTTTTCTTTTCTTTTCTCTTCTTTTCTTTTCTTTTCCTTTCTTTCTTTTCTTTTCTTTTTTTTTCTTTTCTTTTTTCTTTTTCTTTTCTTTCTTTTTCTTTTCTTTTCTTTTTTTTTCATTTTCTTTTCTTAACTTCTATTTTCTTTTCTTTTTTTCCCCGTTTTGTTTTCATTTTATAATAATATAATAATACATTTTTTTTCTTTTGGGGGAAGGGAGGCCTGCTTGGTTCTCACAATATTTTAATATTTTGCAATTAAGTTTGAGAATTAAAATCTGAAAAACTATAGATGTGTGAGGATTTTAGAGGCCAAACGTGTGTTTTACCCGTTTACGTCCCACATTTTCAAATATGATGTATACTATTACCCTTCGATTTCTTTAACCGATCTCTTTCTCTTTCTCTCTCTCTCTCTCTCTCTCTCTCTCTCTCCCTCTCTTTCTCTCTCTCCCTCTCTTTCTCTCGCTCTCTCTCTAACTTGTATCAATTTGTCTTAACAGTTCAATAATTTTGTAAACACGTGTTACGTGTACTCTAGAAAATTCCTTAGAAAATACTAATAAAAAATCCAAGTAGGTTGTTTCTACAGATTTTTAATGGCTTACAGCTGTGGCAATATTGCCTTTAAAAGCAATTCCGTCATATTTTTTTTCTAATCGGAAACATCGTGCTCACTGAATGCATATTTTGATAACCTTAGGGCAAAACTATGTGTTCACTATCAATTTAGTTTATGTAAGAAGTTTTGCCACTAAAAATTGCAACTGGTGAGCAGTGGTGTAGACCATAATTATGCTTATACAAAAAGTGTATGAGAAGCGGGAAGTGCTGTGAAAAGTCCCATTTTGTGCGCGATGGAGATATAGTATTTCATGTAAATTTGTTGAAAATAGTCTTTAATTTAGCGTCAATTGTTATTGAAAGATATGAATAAGTTAAAACAAATTGATACAAACTGCTATGCAAAGTAAAGGTGACATAAGCTTGTTTATTACTTTTATCAAAATAACCAAACACTCTTTTGACAACAAAAATGGGACTTTATAGGCAAATTAATAGTTATACATGCATGATATTTTGGAATTCTCTTTAAAAATTAAAGGTCAAATTAATAGTAGTTTAGCTATACTTTTGTTGGACACGTGTAGATTCTAGAGATATAGACGTGTTTTATTACATTTATAGCCCAGAAACATTGTCATAATATAACTGTCATTCATCACTTATTTATTTTGGATGAAAGGTCACACAGTTCAACGTGTCACTTTGATTCTTCAAAAAGAAGTTTTGATTCAAGCTATAGGCTATGCTGGTTAAAACCTCCTGAATGTTGTCATATTGACTTAAAAAGTATCACTTATTTAAATAGCAAAAAACTTGACGTGATACTCAAAAACTAATGCCATTTCTGGACTCAGCGACCCAAAATTAGCTTAGAACAAGTTTTAAGGCTGGTGAGGGGCTACACCCCGAAAATACCGAATCGGCTCCAAATTATGGAATTTGAGTTGTTGGCATTCTTAGCTTCCTCAGCCTCTCTTTCAACTATTTCATCACTTAAAAACCCCCAAAAGCCTTATTTCTTCCCTTACCGAACATGTTTATCACCACCATTTCCTTATAAGGTCAATATTTTATTTTTCTTTATCGTCTGTTTTCTCGGAACGCGATTTTTCTATATACTTTTTAAAAAACTCCACCTTTTTTCATCCAATCTTCATGAAACTTTCACAGAATGAAGAAAATCTATAATACTAAAATTGTGTCTTTTGAAATGTTGTTGTATGGAATAGATATTTGTTGGAGGTGTCTGGAGTGTGAATTTTCAAGGATTTTTTTTTTTTTTTTGGGGGGGGGGGGGCAAAATTGAATACTGCTTCATAAAAAGTTCATTAAAAAATGTTCTCACACGTCTAGGAAATGTTTGCTAACATGCATGCAAAAGAAAAACATTCAATTTCCATGAAAAATGAGTGCGGTATTCATTACGTAAGACATGTCAACAAAATCTAATATGGGCGCCGTATCTATGGAAATGAAACTTTTTTTCCCTCAAAATTGATTGCGAATTTTAAGACTCCCTATTATGATTGTTATATCTGTGAAAATTGGTAATATTTGGTTCCCAAATAAGCGAGAGAGCCTGTAG
>NW_004797334.1:1986669-1987902 GCF_000002075.1 Aplysia californica | reverse complement strand
TGCATCATCATCTTTTCACGACCATCTCGCCATATTGACAGTTCTGTACGTGTAGCGGTTTGTGTGTTATTCAAGGCATTTTCAGCATTTAAGGTATGTGTCCGTAGAGAATGAATAGGAATAGTTAACTGTTGTAAATGTTGGACTTGTGGGTACTTTTTGTGTCGTGTCTGTGTCCAATGATTATATTACGGTCTCTGTCTGTGTCTGTACCTGTGAGAACGCATGGCCATAACTCATTGTCGTGTTCTGGGTTTGAAATCCCGTTCTGCTTTTTAAAAAATCTTGTTTTAGCTTAAACTTTTCAATGACTATACATTTATGATCTAGATAACTTAAGCATTTGGTGTGATTGTATACGTTGTCAGCTTTACTTCTCTTTTCATATAGAATTTTTAAAGAGTAATGTATAATTGAAATTGTTTATGATACCAGCATGTATTTTGACGGTCCTGTACAGCCAAGAAAAACTTCCCTCTGGGATAATAAAGTATTATCTTATCTTATCTTAGATTTTCTTTTCTTTTTTTTCTTTTTTTTTCTTTTGCTTTGTTTTGTTTTCTCTTTTGCTTTGTTTTGTTTTCTCTTTTGCTTTGTTTTGTTTTCTCTTTTCTTTTCTTTTTTTTCTTTTCTTTCTTTTTTTCTTTTCTTTTCTTTTTTCTGTTCTATTTTTTCCTTTCTTTTCCTTTCTTTCTTGTCTTTCCTTTCCTTGTCTTCCCTTTTCGCTTATCTTTTTTTCTTTTTTCGCCTTTTTTCTTTTTTTCTTTTCTTTTCTGTTCTGTTCTTTCCTGTTCTTTTTTTCATTTTTTTTCCCATTTTATACATAATATTCTATTCTATTTGGTTGAAGTGGAGGGAGTTGGGGAGGGAGGTTACTGTCACATTTGATTCGTGTTAAGGTAACTTATTATATAACACTTTTCTTTTCATTTGTATCTGCTTTACAAGAATATTGACTGCAAATCGTTGTTTGTCGAGCTATGTGATGGATGTTTTTTTAGGTTTGTTTATTTGTTTGTCAGCCCCAACTGCATAGTGTAATCAAACAATCGTAGCGCAACTTATTCTCAAATACATGTATTTCCTAAACTATCGAAAGTAGCCACCCCCACCCCCCACCCACCCACAGCTTTTGAACAATGACTTGTATCAATTTGTTTTAACAGTATAAAAAATCCAAGTAGGATGTTTGTAAAGATTTTATATGGCTTATAGCAATACTACCTTTAAAAG
>NW_004797334.1:1985222-1986569 GCF_000002075.1 Aplysia californica | reverse complement strand
TCTCTCTCTCTCTCTCTCTCTCTCTCTCTCTCTCTCTCTCTCTCTTTCTCTCTTCCTCTCATATATCTTTTCTAACTTTTATCATTTTGTTTTGTGCCCTTAGAGAAAGAAAACATGACGTAATTTACTTCCCCGGCGTGGGAAGCGAGAATTTTCTTCGGATTTTTAAATCAACCTTACTAAAGAAAAAAAACTATTTTGAAAACAAAGAAATATCAAAGGAGTACCGCCCCACGCCAACAAAATTGGTGTAAGCTTTGTTGGTAACATTTCTCTTTTTAGACTTATATCAAATGATATAATTTTAGACTGTTTCGTGGCTCTTTGCTATTGGATTTTGTTTGTTTTTTCTTGTGGGATTTAAAACAAATAGATTTTCTGTTCTTTTTTTCTGGTGCCTCTAAAAGATTTTGATTTTTTTAAATCACAAAAATCAAACATGGTACTTGTTGCCCCCTACAACCAAGCAGAAGACATTATATTTCTGAGTATAAAACACATCTATTACAACCATGTTAAAAAATATTACTTTAAAAAAAAATTCTCACCAAAATGGAGTGAAACGCAAAAACTTTGCAACTTCCTAAAAATCGACCACACTGTGCCATTTCAAAGAGTTATTTTTCTGCTTCGAAAAACACATTTATACGAAAATTATATTGCCAAATAAAACTCAGGGAGATGATGGTTATTAAGATCTCCAAGTGTAGACCGTTTCTTTCCAAACAAGTTCCAATGAGGGACTGGTCATTTTGAGTAATTCCGTGGCATGTTTTTGATCAATTCTTTGGACGTCCTGTCCAACATGTTTTTCGTAGACTCTGTAAAAAAACAAAAGTAGTAATTATGAGGACTCAAGTTTGGGGGAATGTGGTGACCACTCATATGTAAATTTACGGCTTATAAGGCGTTCCCAAACCTTTCTTGCAACCATACAAGGACCACTCTAGACATTCGGGGTGTGGCATCATCTCACTGGAACCAGACCTCTTCAGCTTAACACATTCTCCTCCCCAAACTTTTCCAAATCTTTCTCAGCACGGTGAGATATCCTTCTGATGTGACTTTCGTGAGTTTATAGTCTTTTCCCTGTAACAAGAACGGGTTGATCACACCCCTGTAGATGAACGCATTTAAGAAACAAAATTTTGCGTTTTACACACTTTTGGTTGAGATACTAAAAACTATATATTTCTCCAAACTTCTATGGGTTTTCTTCATATAAAGAAAGTTGATGTCCTCCTGGATGAAATAACCAAGTTATTGTCCGTTAAGTGGGTCGTCTTTTTTTACATGTACACATCGTGTACACTTATAAATAAAAAAATGCCTGAATAAATAAATAAA
>NW_004797334.1:1981824-1985122 GCF_000002075.1 Aplysia californica | reverse complement strand
CACCCACCCACAGCTTTTGAACAATGACTTGTATCAATTTGTTTTAACAGTATAAAAAATCCAAGTAGGATGTTTGTAAAGATTTTATAGTGCTTATAGCAATACTACTTTTAAAAGCAATTCCGTCATATTTTTTTTTAATCGCAGCTTTGTGCTTACTGAATTACTATTTTGAGAACCTTAGTGAAAAAAATGTTTTCACTATCAATTCATTTCTTGTAAGAAGTTTTGTCACAAAAAATTGCAATTGGTGAGCTTCGTCATAGGGCATAATTATGCTTATACAAAAAGTGTATATGAAGCGGGAATTGCTGTGAACAATTCCATTTTGTGCCTCATAGAGATTATAGTATTTTATGAAAATTTTTTTTTTTTTTTTAAATATTCTTTAATCTAGCCTCAATTTTTATAGAAAGATATAATTAAATTAAGACAAATTGATACAAACTGCAATGCAAAGTAAGGGTGACATTGATTCACATGTTAAGAAGATATTTCAGGATAAGTTGCGCTACGAATTTTTGAACACACTATAGTAATACAAACGTGGGGGCAGGGGGGGGGGAAGCAATCCCTCTAGAACTGAAACTTTAAGCAGTTTTATTTTGACGCATCTAGTCTGGGGAAAGGGCGGGGGAGGGGGGGGGGTCCCGCTTGGTTGTCACCATAGTTTAATATTTTGCATTTAAATTTGAGAATTAGAATCTGAAAAAAAAATTATAGATGTGTGAGGATTTTAGAGGCCACACGTGTGTTTTTCCTGTTTACGTCCCACATTTGAAATCTCATGTATCCGATTACCCTTCGATATCTTTAACCGATCTCTCTCTCTCTCTCTCTCTCTCTCTCTCTCTCTCTCTCTCTCTCTCTCTCTCTCTCTCTCTCTCTCTCTCTCTCTCTATCTATCTATCTCTCTCTCTATCTCTCTCTCTCTTTCTCTGTCTCTATCCCTGTCTCTCTCCCTATCTCCCTATCTCCCTATCTCCCTATCTCCCTATCTCTCTATCTCTCTATCTATCTATCTATCTATCTATCTATCTATCTATCTATCTATCTATCTATCTATCTATCTATCTATCTATCTATCTATCTATCTATCTATCTATCTATCTATCATGCGAGGATATGGTGATATGATTATTCAAATTTAACTGTAATGATTTTCTCAAATCAAAATAGGAATGCAGTGATCATTTGATTATGTAGACTCTTTGCCATGCGCTTAAAAATAAATAGACTAAATGATTTAAAAAAAAAATTAAACTATAGAAAAAAGTATTCTGGAAAAAGTTATCAAACTGAAAAATCAACACCGTACACTCGAAACAGACTATAGACGTAGCGAGGGACGCGTAGCGTGGACACACCAATAACGGCCCTCGTGTGTTTCCGGTGGTGACGTCACTGTCCATTAGCCTCTCCTGATTGGCCACCAACCGTCTTTGGCCAGTGACAACCTTCGCGCGGATTACAAAATTTAGTCATAGAGGGGAATTGAGAAGTTCACCTTGCGTTCGACTAGCATCATCATCTTTTCACGACCATCTCGCCATATTGACAGTTCTGTACGTGTAGCGGTTTGCGTGTTATTCAAGGCATTTTCAGCATTTAAGGTATGTGTCCGTAGAGAATGAATAGGAATAGTTAACTGTTGTAAATGTTGGACTTGTGGGTACTTTTTGTGTCGTGTCTCTGTCCAATGATTATATTACGGTCTCTGTCTCAGTATGTACCTGTGAGAATGCATGGCCATAACTCATTGTCGTGTTTTTAGTTTGAAATCCCGTTCTGCTTTTAAAAAAATCTTGTTTTAGCTTAAACTTTTCAATGACTATACATTTATGATCTAGATGACTTAAGCATTTGGTGTGATTGTGCATGTTGTCAGCTTTACTTCTCTTTTCATATATAATTTTTTTTTAGAATAATGTATAATTGAAATTGTTTATGATACCTGCATGTGTTTTTACTGTCCTGTACAGCCAAGAAAAATTTCCCTCTGGGATAATAAAGTATTATCTTATCTATCTTTGATTTCTTTTCTTTTTTTTTCTTTTTTTTTCCTTTTCTGTTCTTTTCTCTTCCATTGTTATTTTTTTCTTTATTTTCTTTTTTTCCTTTTTTCTTTTTTTCTTTTCTATTTTTGTTCTTTCTTTTCCTTTCTTTTTTGCCTTTCCTTTCCTTGTCTTCCCTTTTCGTTTATTTTGTTTTTTTACCTTTTTTTCTCTTTTTTCAGTTTTTCTTTTCTTTTCTGTTCTGTTCTTTTCTGATCTTTTTTTCTTCTTTTGTTTTCATTTTATACATATTATATTCTATTTGGTTGAGGTGGAGGGAGTTGGGGGGAGGGGGTTACTGTCACCTCTGTCTCATGTTAAGGTAACTTATTATATAACATTTTTCTTTTCATTAATTGTATCTGCTTTACACGAATTTTGACTGCAAATCGTTGTTTTTCGAGATATGTGATTGATTTTTTATTTTTTATTTGTTTGTCAGGCCCAATTGCGTATATGTAATTAAAAACTCGTAGCGCAACTTATTGTCAAATACATATATTTCCTAAACTATCGAACGTAGCCCCCCCCCCCCTTTCACCCTCTAGCTTTTGGACATTGATTTGTCTTAACTGTATAAAAAATCCAAGTAGGTTGTTTCTACATATTTTAAATGGCTTACAGCAATACTACCTTTAAAAGCAATTCCGTCATTTTTTTTCTAATCGCAACGTCGTGCTTACTGAATTAATATTTTGAGAACCTAAGTGAAAAAAAATGTGTTCACTATCAATTTATTTCTTGTAAGAGGTTTTGTCACTAAATATTGCAATTGGTGAGCTTTGGCATAGGCCATAATTATGCTTATACAAAAAGTGTATGAAAAGCGGGAAGTGCTGTGAACAATTCCATTTTGTGCCTCGTTGAGATTATAGTATTTTTTTTTTAATTAAAAAAAAGAAGTAGTCTTTAATCTAGCCTCCTTTTTTTAATGGAAATATATAATTAAATTAAGACAAATTGATACAAACTGCAATGCAAAGTAAGTGTGACATTGATTTCCATGTTAAGAAGATATTTCAGGATAAGTTGCGCTACGAATTTTTGAACACACTATAGTAATACAAACGTGGGGGCAGGAGGGGGGGGCAATCCCTCTAGAACTGAAACTTTAAGCAGTTTTATTTTGACTCATCTAGTCTGGGGAAAGAGCGGGGGGGGGGGGGGGGAGGGAGGAGGGGAACCCCCTTTGGTGTCACCCTAATTTTATATTTTTGCTTTTAATTTTAAAAATAGGAACTGGA
>NW_004797334.1:1976007-1981623 GCF_000002075.1 Aplysia californica | reverse complement strand
ACTAATAATAACTAATTATGAATAGCATTTGCATAGCGTATAAACCCTCTCTACAGGATACTCTAAGCGGTTTACACTATAGATATTATGACCCCAGCAGACAATAGAACACTCAGTCAATATTCTCAGCTTCCTGGGAAGCATTCAGTGCAATCAGCCAATCAAGCGCTAAAACACTACCAAACTGACAAGATCTTTCACTGTCTCTAACTGGGAACCCATTCCCACCTGGGTGAAGTCAGGAAAATTCGTGTGTGCCTTTCCTAAGGACACAACGTTGGGTCCCTGACGGGATTCGAACCCACGACCCTGCGGTTGCGAGTATGAGAGACTAACCAACAAAGTACCGACAAAAAGACAATAGGAATGTAGATATACCATTTCTACACCAGAGACAACAAAAATGTGCTAATTTCATGTGGATTTTTTTCACCTTGCTTTCTATAGCATTTGCAATTTTTAGCCATAATCATAACACATGAACATTTGCGCAATTTCACCTACTATTTTTCCTAATATGGTTAAACTTCAGTAATTTTTGGCTTAAGTATTCCTCTTACAGCAGTTTAAAGTTAAAAGAGGCTGGGACGCATTCTGTTTGATTTTTTATCCTCTTTTCATAACGCTCCAATAGACATGTCAGTCCGTCACACAAATTTTCAAAAAAGTTTTGTCACAAAATATACAAACGTTCATTGTTATTAAGTTATTTTCCTACCAACAGTTTTTCAGCATTCAAGATACCCTTCTTGAAACCATTGCCAGTTTTGCGCCAAAAGTTCCCGAGAAATAAGACAGATACATGTGACGGAATGACAAATGATGGATAGGGACTGACTTTTCACAGTGGTCCATATCTAAGTTCTTACAAGAAAACCTCGGAGGGGGTGGGGGGATTACCTCATTTAATTTATAACTGTCAGTACTCCCTGTTAATTTACAACAGTGAATCATCCCTTAAACAGTAATTTACTTTGACTATGGTACGAGTATTATTGGATTATTGTGACGACCTTGTGGGATCTGCAACACAAACGGTGACCAAAATAACCATAAAACCTGCAAATTAAAGGAATAAACTGATTTTTTTTTTGGGGGGGAGGGGAGCCTAAAAATGAAAAAAAGCATGGGAAGTATGCGCTCAATTACGGAAGGAACGGAAACGCTTGAATAGATGTTTCTGCTTCATGTTAAAGATTGGGCCTTTAAGGGCTTTAAATATTGACCGGGGAGTAAAGCAAAATAAGGACCATGAAACCCACCCTGCTGCTATTCTCAACTCTCCACAGTTTTCTGGTCAAACATTATGAAAGCATATACCCTAATTAGACAACCACCAAAGCCAGAAAGGAGTTATTCATACGCATTCAAAATAGAATGGGGAAAAATAGCACTGTTGACAGATCTTACGGGCTCTCATGAAAAAAAATAAATTAGGGTGAGTGTGAGGTCCCATGGAAGAGAAATATAATAAGTCATTGTCTTATGAAGCAGAGGCAGCTTCTGTCAGGGCCTTTCATACCGACAATGAGACTAACTGGAAGAATCGAACCTGTGTAAGTCGGCCAGATATTGTCGAGGAGAAAAGTAGCCGTCTAATACAGATTGCCGTCTCTGACAGGACTGATCAAAATGGAGAAAACAAACTACGAGTATTATTAGCTTCTGAGGTCCCAGCCAAAGGTGGTTTTAGGATTATTATGCTTTTGTTTGTTTCTGAAAAGTGTGTGTGGGGGAGGGGGAGCGGTACGAAGGTTGTTGTAGTAGTTGTTGTTGTTGTTCTTGTTCTTGTTGTTGTTGTTGTTGCTGTTGTTGTTTTCTTTGTTCTTTGTTAGCTTTTTTGTAGCTGATTTTGTACATGGGTAAAATAAAAGGCTATGTTTGAGACGAAGAACATCGACTGCCATAGTAAAACGTGACTAGCAAATGGATGGCCACCACTCAACGAACAAGCAACACTTCTGTCAAAAGTTCATGTTTACGTCCATTGTTACTGACTGACCGCCCACCTCACTTACGATTCGTGCATGAGTTTGTGTGGGCGGGGCTTATAGGTTTTGTGTGATCACACACTCCCGTCACCAGCAACGGAAAATGTATTGTTACCAACTTTGGTCCAATAGAAATGGAGCTAACGAGAGCACACTACACCGGTTTCTGATTGGCTGTATATAGTGACGTATGGTAATATATTACTATGACCTTAGGCCTTGTGGAATGTAGTTGGAAATCTAGGTCACCATGGAGCGAGAGAGTGTCTGCTGATGATCTCTATTGTAGAGCAGAGGCCAGGCAAAGATCAGCACAGATAAAAACTGCAGTAATTCACTAGTTTCTACCCCCAGTGTCAACTATAGGACATATTGCTCTAGTGCCTTGTTAATCCAGTGATTGTAAAATAGACACGTGTAGTGTAAATGACTCTAGATCTAGTAATACATTTTAGCCAATCCGAAGCCGGTGTAGGCTATCGTCCTCGTGACGTCGTTTCATTGATATATTTTAGCCAATCAGAAGCCGGCGTAGTGTGCTCTCGTTAGCTCCATGTGTCAAATAGGGTAAACAAATGATCGCTTCGTTCATTGGAGGGACTAATAATAACAACAGGTGGATGAATTAAGAGGGCTCGCCCACAGCGTCAGGAGCCAGTACAATTATTCAGTGGCGGTGGGTAGTGATGGGCTCATGGGCTTGAGCCCCTACCCCCTCCCCACCCACCACCCCGAACTCTATCCCAAAGTAAATGAAAGTTTCTCCATATGAAACAAGCAGTTGAAACTGTTATGACCGCACGCAATGAACACATAGTGATCAACTTGGCGGCTTGCTCGCTTGTCCAATCACTGTTGTCACCGCTTACAACTATAGTAACCCAGCAGCCAATCAAATGTCTTTAGGGCTCATGAGCCCTTTTCCCACAGCGTCCTTAATGAAACTCTTCTCGTAAAAAGGTAGAAGACTGGGAAAAATAACACTGTACCGAGGGCTCACGCTCTCCTAGCCCTGACAACGGGGTGAAAGTTTACGACACACGTTCGCCTATCGACATAGATACCTATGCGCTCATTGGTTCATTGTTGGTTGCGTTCAATTTTCTCGACTACTTGACCTAACCCAGCTCATAGAAGTATTATGTTTGAAGCGCTGTATAATGTGCATGTTTGTGTTTGTGCCGCTGAGATTTAACAGTTATAAATCAGGTCGAACTACTTGTAAGGCAACTTTTTCATCACACGAAAACTAATTAAAGGAAATTTGGAGGTGAATCGGCTTCGTCCCCACCATCAACAAGAGTTTAACTAAGAACAAAGAGATGGAAAACAAAGGCAACTCTTCTCTTTTGAATAATTTTCAAACTGCCGTGGTTCACCGTGAGTATAGAAAAATCATCACTGTTTAATTCTTATTGCTTGCTATTTGGTGGTAAAGAACTGGAAGCAACCTAAGCCCACCCAAAGTCTGGTCCACCCACCGCCACTGCAATTATTATTATTTTTATGGCGATAAGAGATGTTGGTTGTTTGTTGATAAAATGGGGGAAACTATCAAAGCCGCGCACTTTCTAGAAAAAAAAACACTATCAAAGCCGCGCACTTTCTAGAAAAAAAACCCACTATCAAAGCCGCGCACTTTCTAGAAAAAAACCCACTATCAAAGCCGCGCACTTTCTAGAAAAAAACCCACTATCAAAGCCGCGCACTTTCTAGAAAAAAACCCACTATCAAAGCCGCGCACTTTCTAGAAAAAAACCCACTATCAAAGCCGCGCACTTTCTAGAAAAAAAACACTATCAAAGCCGCGCACTTTCTAGAAAAAAACACTATCAAAGCCGCGCACTTTCTAGAAAAAAACCCCACTTTCAAAGCCGCGCACTTTCTAGAAAAAAAACCCACTATCAAAGCCGCGCACTTTCTAGAAAAAAACCCACTATCAAAGCCGCGCACAATCAGACACGCTCACTTTTTGATGATATCGACACAATTAGATTGCTGATTCCATCCAATGAGTCCCTTGACAAAAAATACTCTGTACAGCCCCGTTCCTAAAGTTATTTTATTCGTCTTTCTGCAAACGTTATGCGACTTCCAGACCATTTCTAAGCTGTTGAAACTAAAAACACTGACCAAATAGAGAGGCACTACCAGGGAACAAGGGAAAATGCGTAGCAAATAAATGTACGCAGATAGACAAGTCTCTTAACTTCAATTTTTATCCTGAATGAGCAAGAAAATGCTGCCCAAACACTTTAAAGATCGCCCCCTCTCCTGTAGATATGTTTTTATACCTGAAAAGTCTATTCATTGAATACAAAATCTAACTGATATCTGGTACCAAGCCCAGTAAAACACTGAGGGTACTTAAATACTGTTGGATGGTACTGGTTTTGGTAATCGGCAATCTAATTGTATTGATATCGTAAATAAGCGCGCGGCTTTGACAGTTTTCTCTTGAAAGTGCGCATCTGATGTTCTCCCGCAAAATGTGGTGGCCGCGCTCTGGGGCCGCTTTGGACAAGTGATTGTTTTACACAGTCTTCTTCTTCTTCTTCTTCTTCTTCTTCCTTGTTCTCGGTTTTACACAGCGAAATTATATATTTTATATATATATTAAAATATATAATGTATATGTATATATATATGTATATGGCCAATCGTGGAAAATTTTCAAGTCAGAGTGGCAGTCACCGTGGGGTTTGTTATTGATCCTGACTTGTTTCACCAGTTTATACTGTGTGTTGTTGTTGTTGCTGTTGTTGTTTTGTTGTTGTTGTTGTTGTTGTTGTTGTTGTTGTTGTTGTTGTTGTTGTTGTTGTTGTTGTTGTTGTTGTTTTGGGCTCAAAACCATTCATACCCACTTAAAAGCACATTCCTGTGTGGATTTTATTTTTCAATTTTTGATTAAAGGCATCAAAGCAAAATAAATAAATTAATTTTTTAAAAACAATAAATAATAGAAAATAAAATTGCAGTTACTTAAGAAAACTACAATTTTGGATGTCTCCAAACTTTGCGTCATTTTCTCGCTATTTTTACTTCTGACACACGGTGACCCCCACATTATTCAACCGCAGATATATCGACTTCTCATCAAGGCAGATGTTCTTGTTTCCCTCCCCCCCCTCCCCCCCACCATTAAAATCAAAGCAAAGAAACAGGCTATATGATTACTGTACTGACAACTTTCTTTGCTAAAAAAATTACGAGCGCCTGGTTCTGTTATGTCGAGACACAATGGTCTGTTTTCATTTTGGGTTCTTACACACACGTTTCACTGAGGGCCAAAAAGTTATTGATTTTTTTTCCAAGTTGTTTAGCACCTCAAAGAATCATAGACCGTACCTTTCCTTTTTTTCTCAGGAGAGAAAACATATTTACACATAAAATCGTTAATTAACTGTGACTACCTCATGAGAGATGTCTGCTGATGATAGCGCCCGTTTGAATCTCAATGTGGACCTAACCTTGTGTTTTTTTGGCAAAGACACTTAATTCAGCCTAAATATTCCTCATTTCGTCAAGGTGGAAAGGTGTACACAACTAAGACAGTTAAGCGCAACAGGAAAGGTTTCTGATAAATACTTATTCACTTTATTAATCACTGAAAGCTCACATGTAC
>NW_004797334.1:1974467-1975606 GCF_000002075.1 Aplysia californica | reverse complement strand
GAGAGAGAGAGGTAGGTGGGGTGGGTAGTGTTTGCAAGTAAAATGCATACAAACAACTATACACGTTCACTAATACATGCTGTGCACCTCTGTGAAAAACTCGATCTTACTGCCTCTGATAACTACGTTTTCCTGAGTACGGTAAAATTATCACTATTTGCCAAATTCGTTACTCTCAAAAATGTTACGTCCGTTTTAAATTAACGTTAGATGACTTAAATCCCAGAAAAAGTAACTATAAGTAGGGAAACGAACGGTTTACACTGTTACCTTTTAGGCATGAAATATAAATTATGAAGAGTAAACATTCCAATTGGGACTTCAGACTTCAGTAATTAATAATCACACTAAGTTACTGTCTGGATTATATTTTCAGACGAGTATATTATACCGAGATTCTACTGTTTTGCGGTTCGCCATAGGCCTACCCTTTTGTCTTGAGGGGAGGGGAAGCAACAACGTGTGTGGTTATTGTGTCATTATGTCAATACATGTACACCCGTTCTTTAGCCGATCGATCCCCTCTTCCCCCTCCTCCCCGCCCATAACTGTTTCATGTAGGTTATATGTGCTTTGATTGACTCGACATGTACAAAACTGTACTTTTACGTTTAGAATTACTTGTGTCTAAACTGCTGTGAAACATCTGACTCTTCGGTCATATGCAAAAGAAAAATAATGTTAATTAATATTTTAAAATTTTAAAAATTAACTTTTTAAAAGATTTTTTTTTAAAATTACAAGTACAACCTTTGCAGACTTGGACTTCAATTCAAGGGTATTTACACTTTACTTGGAACTCAATGTAACCGTTTAACTTTAACTATAAATGGAAATAAGAAAAGAAAAAGACACCAGAGAAAAGATCAACTCAAGCAAGTTCAACACAAGCAGGGTCGACTGTAGTAAAAAGCATCATTACATATTTATGAACTGGCATATCTGTACCTGCTTTATACATGTATTATGTATGCATTCTATTATGATAATGACTTCCTCTCCTTCTAGTTCTCCTCTCCCTCTAGTTCTCCTCTCCCTCTAGTTCTCCTCTCCCTCTAGTTCTCCTCTCCCTCTAGTTCTCTTTCTCCTTCTCCTTCTCCTTCTATTTTTCCTCCTCCTCTTCCTCCTCCTCTTCCTCC
>NW_004797334.1:1956724-1973482 GCF_000002075.1 Aplysia californica | reverse complement strand
CGGCATAAAAGGGGGTGTTGGCCCATTCAACCTCATATCCTGGTAGTAGTAGGAACAATTCTGTTTTATGTCTCCTTCAATGAATAAAAAAACAAGAGATCACGAAATTTTAGCGATTTTATTAAGTTACTGTTACAACTTTTCCCATTTAGGAACAAACCAGTTTCCATAAAAAGTATAAACCAATCTACAAAAGTTTTAAAAATGCACATTTGAGGTATTCAACCCGGTACCGGCACTAATACTGACTGAAGGTAATTTGCCACTTACAAAAAAAGTTTCAATTTGACATTTAGATTCTAGATATAATGAAGATCTGTGGATTCTAAGCTCAAAGTTTGTCCAAGTCAGTGGCCACTTCAGCTTTGGCTAACAACGTTGTTTCTTTTTCCAGGGTTCTGCACTGTGGAGCCAGCCTTTGAAGGGCCTTTCTGACCTGAGAGATGGAGAGTTCTTCATTTACACCATGTCATTAATGTAAGTATAATAGTAGAAGCAAACAGCAGTCTTTGACTGTAGACCAGGGGTCTCAAACTTGCGACATGCAGGCCAACGAGGCCCACAGACCACCGTCTTAAGGCCCCTACTCGAAATCAAAGTTAAGAGCTGGTTTGGCCATCATGGTTTTCTCATACACACCCTTTTTCACGACTTGTTCCTTTGGATATTTTTCTATTCACTCCTAGTCATGGGCTACCATAAATAATTAGGTTTGTGACAGCTGCCTCTTGTGGCGTCTGTTGACAAGTTATAGTGTGATTTCTGATTTAAAAGCTTGAACTTTATTATTTTTTTGCGTTTGCGATGCGGCCCAAACTGACCAAGACTACCCCCAACGACCCCACCACTTGGATAATTTGACTTGGAGACCCTTATGGTAGACAATCACAAGTATCTTCGTTAGGACTAGTAGACATATAATGATTGTGTTAGTGTTTGAATTTTACTTCTACATCGGTGCACTTGTTTTCGTCCCCCTTTCGTCCGCAATAATTTTACCCGTTTTCATCCCATCTTTGACCAAGAATGTAACCGATTACCATTCGATACCTATTATCAGCCCCTTCTCTCTCTCTCTCTCTCTCTCTCTCTCTCTCTCTCTCTCTCTCTCTCTCTCTCTCTCTCTCTCTCTCTCTCTCTCTCTCTCTCTCTCCACTTTTTTCTCTCCATATCTGATTTAATTTATTAGAGAAGTTTTGCAAACTTTAAACACTTATTTTCATTTTGGAGGAAATCCTACTTCCCTGTTGATGTGATTGTAAACTATTAATTTTTTCGCTCTGCGCATTGTAAACCCATTTTTTGGAATCGAAGTAGCAATTTCTATTACCTACAAGTAATCTAATCAATGTGGGACGAAAACGTGTACTGTGAAATTCAAAAATGAAAATTGTGGGCCAAAAATGCGTACTCCCTTCTTATATATTGGTAAATAAATTCAGCACATTTTTTTTATTTAATGTATTTATACCCATTCTCTTGAGTTTTTATACTGTCATTTTTGCTAAGATATAAGAGAAACCCTTTGGAAAAAGGAATATTTCAAGCATTATATGCCCAAACAGTCGAGTATAACAATGAGGAAGTCGAGAAATTCTACGGAGATCTAGATAAAGCAATGGAATGACTGAAGTCACAGGGTATGAAGATAGTCGTCATCATAATGTCATGGAGTGCCAGTACTCTTCTGTCCTCTCGGATAGGTTGGGGGGGAGGGGACGCTTGAATAGAAGATAGCTGATCGGGGAGGGGGGGGAGGCAATGAAAATAAACTGAATGTCTGAAAAAAAAGTGGTGCTGAGAAAATGGTTTCCTGATTTTAAATGCGTGGTTAAAGAATCTACCATGAAGGTGATAGAGTAGACGTAGAAGAGTCATGGAAACAGCGCTAGAAACGTAAATAGACTTAGTAAATACCTATGCTCAAACGCCGCAGAAATGCTCTAAAATCATTAAAAACAGATTGTGACTGTGACAATGTGCCACTCATGTGTGCTAAAGTATATCTATGACAGTAGATTCCACAAGATACGCCTGTTCTTCTTTTTCTTCTCGATCGCATCACAGTTGAAGTCTGATATCTGTCATTGTCATATACTGGATGTCCTGTTCAGTTCTGTCCGCCCGTCCTGCTTTTTGTAGAGTCAATGGTGTTGGCCACGTTTCCTGTCTCAGGGCTCTGTGTGTCTTGCACTGCTGAAGGATGTGTTTCACACGAGAGTCTTAGTAAGAATTTAACCGCACTTACATCATAATTCGGTCATATAATTGCCGGAGAGACGTCATTAGTGAGCAACACACACACACACACACACACACACACACACACACACACACACACACACACACACACACACACACACACACACACACATACACACACACACACACACACACATACACACACTCACACACACACAAGGAGAGATATGGCAGATATTGTTTGTTTCGAAGGATAGAGCAAACCATACCAGGGCACCCAACAACCAGCCACTTCACAGAAGATAAGCCTATAATTCAGTTTTCGTAGCTTTACTTAAATCACCAGATGCCATAGAGTTTGAGATGCAGTCATAGTACAATATAAGCCTTGTGAGCGGTTTTACACAAATAAAAGTTTAAAAAAATATTGCAAGCACTGATGGGAAGAATCAGAAAAAAAGTTTTACAGTTTAAAACTAGAGATACCAAAAACACAGTTCAGCTTTGTTTCTAACTAGGGTACCTGGAATGTTACAACTTATAAGAGGTTTGAACAACTGAAATTTGGGAAAGACCAGGATTACACTATTTCCCTCAGAGCATCCAAGCGGAGAAGTGAGATGAGAAACAATGATGGCTAACACTAGAGACAGAGCTGGTACTTAATGATTATGATGACTTATGGGAAGACTAAGAAAATATAGGATCAGAGCTATCTATACCAATCTGGCTTTGTTTCTGACAAATGAATGTGAAATGCTCTACTCTCCCTATGTAAATGGAAAGATGCATTTATGCACAGAGAGATCAATATCTGTGCTTTTCGTTTATGTTATTCACAGAATGATAAAGTTGCACGAGATGAACTAATTAGACTTGTGGAGGATCTAGACATAAATGAAAAGGACTTTAAGAATGAAAAATTGTGTGCTGAGACAAGATGCTGAATTTTGATCTGTGAGAAAATACAGTGAATTTAAAAGGGAATAGACAAGACTCTGTTACGACACCATATCCCTCTGATATAAAGTGAAACAAACCACAAAACTGGAAAGAGTTCAGGTCTCAAAATAAAAGGAAGAATATTAATATCATTATTATCATATTATGTTGGTGACACAGTTTTAATTGCAGATTTAAAACATGGCTTTCGAGATGTCGTTGTGAGTGAAAATAAATGTAACGAGGTTTTTTTTTTCAAATGCAGAGAATACAAATCATGGTAATATCTAAAAAGCAGTACGTTCTATCAGTGATAATATAAACAAAAGAGAGAAGATCTGATAAGTTAAAAGATTAGCGACCGTATCACAAACTGGACAGATGTGCTGACTATAATAGCCCAAAATACATTTGGTGGCTAATATTCTGGAATTAAGTGGAAAAGGAGGATGAATTGTCTTACATAAATAAAGGGCAGATTTTCCACAGCTAACGTATGGAGGCTATGCGAAGGTGCATAATCACCTCAAGTAATAGATAGTATCTGAGTGAGATAGTAAAATGTGACTTTAGGATAATATCTACACTACATTAAGTTGTCTTTTTCTTCAGTAAAAATTTCGTTTCCCTAACCTTCTTGTCTTCTTCCTTTCAGGGATCAATGGAATGGAGCCGAAGTCAGGAGAAAGTCTTTGTCCAGTGACAAGGGTAGACTGACAGTTGTGAGACGTTTCATCGAACGTAAGTTTCTGTCTCCAGTTGAAAGGACGTTCTGCTCAATTTTCAATTCGACTTGTCAATGCCTTTAAGACCATGCGGAACTGATTGGTGATTGTTTTTATTAAATGGTAAATCAGATGAAATACAGGGCGATCCTAAGAAAACTTAAAAATTTATTGTGTTAATATTTTCCTCCACACAAAAGTTTTGCGCTTCAAATTTATACATAACATTTGGAGGTCAAAAGGAATTTGTTTGATATTCATTTTAGAAAAATCCACAAAACAGTTTTGTTTTATACAGTGCGTAAAAAAACCAAACCCATTTTCAGCCATGTCCCCATTTTTGTAGCATGGTGCATTAGTTCGCATAAGGCCTGCCACTAATAATCCCAACAATTGAGCCATATTGCATACTACAGAAGTTTGCAGATAGTTTTTCTCAAGTTTCCTTTGCCTGCTGTGATCATGGTTAAGATTAGTACAGAGCTGAGAGCTTTTTGTATTGTACATTTCCTCACCACCAACTCGTTTCGCAAGTTTCGCACAAGGTACAGAAATAATGTTGAAGTGCCCCTAAGGCCTTCTTTGATGTCAAGGGTGGAAATGGTTCCTCAGTTTGTACCCGTAGAGAATTGGAACTAAACATTCCCAGACAAAACGACCATTTCATGTCAAACACACACCGTATACACCCCTTTAAACGTCACCAAGATGAGCCCCATGAGACGTATGTCGGTAGACAATGTCTACAGCAATGACATTCCTTCATCGCAACTATCCGCATTCTCAAGGCATATCTTCATCTACGACTGTACCATTTTCCCGTTCGGGAAGCTATCAGAGGGTAACAGTGTGTTCATGATTCTTCGATCGTCTTGAAAAGTGTGGACATAACCTCTATGACATTTTGGTTCCTTGGCTAAGCCCATTTTATTCACCTTTCAGGTTATATCAACTCCACAAATGCTGTCTATTTTTGCATCATCACCCCCCCCCCCCCTTATTTTATCTAGAAACAGCTCCACACTGTAAGGTGTACAGATAATGTGGCTTTGAGTATTCATGTTTGAATAGATCCTTGTGTTTGGCCATTTTGAACATTACGAAAGACGCTTTAAAATGTGTCGAGTCCAAAGGAGGACATATAGACCATTGGTTCTCGGAATTCTGGAATTTAAAAATTATTTTTAAACTCTGTAGGAGAAAATAAATATTGTTTAAATGTTACGGGGATGGTAAATTTTGATTTTTTTAAAAATAAAAGGAAAGGAAGGGATCAAACCAATCATTTCAAGAATTCCCTTACAAGATCCTTTAAATAAGTGCATTTTGCGTTTTTATGTATTTTTAAAAAAGTCATTTCCGTTCTTAAAAATAAGATTTTTCTATGTGAAGTTTATGTCAAACAAATTCCATTAGGATGAATTATATGTATTCCAAATTACAACATTCTAGGACAAATTTTATAAGAGATATTTAGAAAAAAAGTTGTAAAGTTTTGGTTTTTTTAAAGGATCACCCTGTATTAATACTGGCCTAACAATTGTGGCTATATGTGCTTTATAATATAAACAGTCAAATCAAACAAACTGAGGATTGTTAACATTCTTTGCAAAGATGCTCTGATAATTCTCTTTGTCGTGTCTTTATTAGTGATTCAGAGACTCTCATAGAACAGGCATACTGGATCTGCAAAAAAATAAAACATAGATGTAGCATGTATACTCCAAAAGAGTGATCAAATACTTATTGACAATGAAGAAAATGCTGTGTAACGGAAATGACTCGCTCTGGCTCATCTGAGCTGGGACCTAAAATCATACAAGGCTAAACCTATATTTCACCAGAAGGGTTAAAAACTACCACAACAACAACATGTTATAACAAATTTTGACAAAGTTGGAATTTTCAGTAAAGATATTGACATCGGATTGGAAATTAACAGGAGTGAGCTTTTCATTGAAATTACTTATGTTTGTTGTACAACGATTTAAATTAGCTTATATTCATTTGTTGAGACGCTGAAGTAGACCATACGGCGTAGGTATGATGGAGCAATGTTATGAATATATTTTAAAACGGCTCTGAGATCGTATTTTATATGTGAGCTGTCATGAAGAGCCCTTGAAGATTTAACAACTTCTGTGTAGCATCTTTTGGTGGCTGAGATATAACCAGCCTATAGAAGGAAAGATTCTTGCCTTCGGTACAAATTCCAAGAAAATATTAAACAATTTTACCTATGCTTGTGTAAAAAAAATCACTATAATACAACCCCCTTATGGATTCTTTGTGATCACTTCACAGGTCAGTTTGGCTCCAGTGAGGAAGTGAGCAGTTTTGGACAGTTCTACTATGACGTCCCAGTCAGTGACGTGGAACTGGCCAAGGTAAGCAGTCTTCCAATGATTTAATTTTATCTTATTGACTTGAAATTTTGGTCGACTAACTTACTGTGTTCGTGGCTCCAAATGTTATATGTGGTAGTTCTGATACATCACATAGAGAATGTTAAAGAAGATGGATATACATTATAATACATTCAGTAAATTGAATAAGGCTATCATTATTAATACGAGTACATTGATCCTTGGCTTTTGAAACTCACGACAGTTTGTGGCTCAAAGATGCTGTGATATTATCGTGTCTTTCTGCTTATGTTTTCAGTCTGTCCATTGCTAGAATGTATTCTCGTGAAATGTAGCCATTGTCATATCGACTGGCTGTAAACTGCTGCTTAAATGCCATGATTATGACATGTCAGAAGTGGGGAGAAGAAATAAGTTGATATTGTCTTATATTGTCCCTCATTGTCGAGGAGATAAGTGGCTGTCTTACGTAGACAGAAGGGCGTCTAGGACAGTATCATTATGATTTAAAATAAAGGCCGGCACTATGTCTACGAACGTTCGTGAAAATAAAGCTGGGCAGTACTGGGCACTATTTGTCCGAACGTTCGGGAAAATAAAGCTGGGCACTATTTCTCTGAACACTCTGAAATCACACCCTTTCCCTCAAATTTCGGTCTATAATTATATTATAGGCCTACCAATGATTGTTCGTATACTATATGGTTCAATCGGTCCAAAAAATGTCCGCAGTAAATATTTATATAAAGAAATGCTACAGTACCAAACAATTTTTCGCTACATATATGACTTGTTGCCTATGAAGGGTGCTGCTCTTAAACTTAATGTGTTGTGTTCACTCGTGTGCTGTCTAGATCTAGATCTAGCTCTATGGAGGGTTATTGATAACGACACATACATAAAACTAGCATCTGCGTTTGTAGCGGCCGCGACCAATCAATCGTGGCTCGATTTTTTGGCATTTTTCGGTCCCCGAATCGGGGAATAATAGTCAAATTTAACCCAAAAAAAGAAAAAAAAAAAGAAAAAAAAAGAAAAAGAAACCGAACCTCTTTACTTTTGAAAGAAAGTTCACATAGCTTCACTTCGTCTCTTTCTCACTTGTTGTCACCACGTTTATTAGTTGAAATACGTTACAGTTACATACGATTTGTATTGCTGTTCCTCTTTTATTTTTCCATCTTTGAGGGGTTTTATTTGTGTAATTTTTTTTCTTGTTATTGTTCTGAAGTGTTGTTTTTCTATTAATTTTTTTTTGTTGGTGGAAAAAAAGGGGGGGGGGTTGTGTAGTGTAACGTCATTTAATTTGATGTTACTACCTTCATTAGATTCTAAATATATATATACATGTATATATAGAGAGAGATTTAAATGTGTTATATTAGAGGGTTCCACCAAAACCAATTACATGTACTGACACTTGCAGGCCCCTTGTGTGTGATTAGCTCTAGAAAATTGAAATAGATCTAGACCCAAAAATTTGCTCCTACCCAGACCTCGCAGAATGGCAGAATGAAAGTTGGCGCCGAACTCTCGCAAATAGGCAAAAAATCACGAGACCGGAAGCCGGAAACCGTTCGTAAAAATAAAGATCGGCACTATTTCTCCGAACGTTCGGAGAAAAGGTCACTTAGTAAAATAAATGTGAAAGGGTGTGTGGGGGGGGGGGGGGGGGGGGAAGGTCATTTGGACTAGTAGCTTTTAGAGAAGATTCGACTACATGTTTATTGACTTTCACTTTTTTCCGGTGTGGTTTTTTTTTCTACGGAGTCTCCTGTTAATGACCACCTTTAAATTCTTAACTTTGCCTTCCAGATTCTAAGTCCTAAATCATTTTATGTTGATTTTTTAGTACTTTTCCTTACTCATTCAATTTTTAATTTGATTTTGATTTTTGTCATTTATTTTCCCCCCCCCCCCCCCCCCCACCACCCAACCCCACCTTTCTTTAGATCTGAGTAGGTTTTTTTTAAAGTATGTTTTAATTGTAAATTTTATTTCGTCTGACAGATTGCTGTGGTTCTGTTCAGTATTGGTATATTGGACAAGAACCGTGAGTCATTCACGTCTGCTGCCTTCACTCTAAGTCCTGAGCTGCAGCAGAGTCTGTTCTCGGTGCTGCAGAGTGTCATCATGACTACCAGCAGAGAGCTTAGACTCACTCGTGCAATCGAGGACGTGCTCTGTGAGCCTACGAGTAAGTCTATAGTTTGTTTGTTGGTTTTATTTTTTTATTATACAGGTCTTAGTTTTGTGGAGTAAGTCGCGTCTTTAGTTTGACGAGTTTGACCTGAACTTTTTTCATTTTTGAAAGAAATATTAATAATACAGTAATATTGACCCAATACTAGGTAGGGGGTTGTTGGGTTGGGAAGGAACCCAGGAGGACTTACAGCCCAAAATGGCCTTCACACTAGAGGCAGAGGTGTCCATTTAGGGATGCCGGTGAAGAAGACTCTACTTTTTTGAGAGTCAGGAGTTACAGAATACGTATTATTAGTATTACTGACGCAGAAGCTCAGCACAGTGTGTCAAAGGATTGAGACTGTCTGAGCTGTATTTTTTCACTTAGCAAATGAAGTGTAAATTATTTTTTGCTTTAAGAGTGAATCTTTAACACCATTTATTCTCAAAACTATACATCATGAAGTTTAAACCCTGTCATTCTAAAGGCGGGGAGTGTCAGAATAAGAGCCTTATTTGTGTTGCATGTGCCGTAAAACTATCACTAAACCTTTTTTTAAAGCTCATGTTCCTCTTACTTCTTTGGAGTTGCTATGTTCCATGAATTACACTTGACTAGCCAATTGCATCGTTTTTTTAAATTTTATTTGTTGGTAGTTGTTTGATGTATTCTGTTCCGTCCTATTTCTCTTTGAAAAAAATTCATGAGCACTGAACTTCTCTTGAGCAACCAAACTCATCATTTCAATCAAACATATCATTTCTTTGTTATATGTTGTTGATTGTTCGGTGTTTCCTGCTCCGTCCTACTTCTTTTTCACATTTTTACATGAGCACAGAATTTCACTTGAACAACCATACTCATCATTTCAACCAATCTTATCATTTATTTATATGTTGTTGGTTCCTTGGTGTACTTTTCTCCGTCCTACTTCTTTTTTAGAGTTTCATGAGCACTGAACTTCACTGGATCAGCCAGATTCACTCATCGTTTCAACCCAACTCATCACTTCCATATATCCTCTTCCAGCAGCTATGACGCCTTGTGCAGCTTCTCTGAGCTGCTCCGCGGAGAGTCTTCTAGAAGACTCGTCGCAGTCTGGGTCCTCCAACTCGAGCAGGACGAGCCTTCATGGTGGGGAGATCACACCAGAGAGAGAGGGGATCAGGTCCCACAAGACAAGCGGTAGCTCGTCGCTCAACTTCTCTTTGTCGGTTGAGCTGTCACCTCTGAAAAGCGTGAGCTACTTCGAAAGTTCGGAATGCGAGAACGAGTCTCCAGTGGCGCCTTTCATGCGGTCCCCACAGTTCATTCAGAAGGTACGCATCAATGACCATTTAGGAACACAGAGAATATGGTACTCTTCTAGCATGATATGAAAGAAGGCGAGGTGTAGGAGTTGATCCATTATTATATTTTTGCTTTCTTTGCATAGTTGTATTTTTTAGATGAATTTGTTTGGTCTTATACCAATGGTGGGTAACATATGTGTGTGTTTGTGTGTGTGTGTGTGTGTGTGTGTGTGTGTGTGTGTGTGTGTGTGTGTGTGTGTGTGTGTGTGTGTATGGCTATTAACGTCTTCCTTGACACAGATGTACTTAACGTCTACACACATTTTTGTTATGAGAAAATACAGATCGAACTCTCTTGTGTGTTTGTAACAGTTTCTTTGTCTTTCATGTTATTATATTGGGAAGAAATTGCAATCCTAAAGCCTGTTCATTCAGCTGAAGCGGTGGTGTAAACTGGTCATGTGCCTCCATGTTGGAATCAAGCATAACTTAACTGCAAAAATCATCTCGACATCATCGGAATATAAGTGGAATATGTTGACCAACTTGTGTTACTTTTTGTGTGTGCCCTGACCCCAGACAAGTTTTATTTTAACACTTAGGATAGAAACTTAGGTACATCTACAAGTATATTAAAAGGTGAAAAAATCGTAGATACTGGTTTTGACTATAACATCTTGCACTAAGATGAACAAGAGATAGAAAAATAATTTTTAAAGATATAATTAACTGCTCAACAAACCGGTCCTGCAAATCAGTGTGCCATTTCTGATCACTGCGTTTAGTGCTTTGAGCAGAAGCCGTGGTTCGCATATTTTGTATAGAGAGGTTTGTCAGTGACTTTAATTCTGAAGCTGATTGTCACTTGACATTGTTTGATAGATCCCATTCAACTAACGTAAACGTAGCGAACATAATAGATTTAGGTTCGATTAGCAGGAGACCAAAATCGAATGCTGCAGAACATTTCAAACACACCACATAGTATGCTTATTTTTGCAAGCCTTTTCAAATGTCAGAGAGAGAAAACAGAATTATATTATAATTTATCAAATCTCCACGCATATAATGAAGTTGTGCCGACGAGTCCCAAAACAATACTTTTCTAAGTATTGTCAAATGACCAGGCAATATATTATTCTCAATGAATTAATGACCACTCGGTCACTGTTTGGTTTAGTCACTTCCACGCTTGCCTTCAACGGCTACCTAATGCTCTCATGTAAAGTGTAATGTTGGATTAGTGCGGCCAGGAGTGTATTTCCTGTCTTGATGTAGAAAGGTTTGTTTGCTCCTTTGCAGGCTGTGCTGAAGGAGAAGGACTTGGAGATCCGCAATCTAAAAGAGCAGCTCTATAATGAGGTGCTCCTAAAGGAGGAGGCTCAGATGGCATATGAAGAGGAGAAAAAAAAGAACGCAGAGGGCGGTAAGTAGCTATATGCAATCTGCAAGCTCCCTGTCTTTATCGTTTATAAATATTGTGCGCTCCCATCGACACAACTTGGTCTAACTTGGCCGAAACGTCCGCTAGTGAGACATTTGGACATTTTTGGCGGGCGATATGGATCACCTGGGGAGTGACATGTCTTATATAATGCCCTGCTGGGAATTATACGATGTAAGTGGGTGCTTGGAACATTTTGCCTCTCAAAGGTTGCAAAAATGAGCGCTGGCTATGACAGGTTGATATTTACTGATTTAGGCTATTCAGAGGAGGGGGGGGGGGGGGGAGACTGCCTCGCCCAAGCCTGTCAGGATCAGCCCAAGTAGAGTGGGGTACTCGATACAATGATTTCGTCACACAGGGATTGACCTCACGTCGCGGGCCCTCGGGGCCAAGAAGCACATTGTTCGTTCACCTCTCATTCAATAGGTCATAGGTTCAAAACCTGACAGCAACAAAGAGCTTTCTTCTCTGAAAATTTCTCGTTTCACCACCTTTCTAGCTCTTTTTTCATGTTCTGTTAACTGCCTTCATCTCCATCCCCCCCCGCCATACCCCACCCCCACCCCCTCCTAACTCTTTCTACTGCTTCTCCTGGCTCCTTCCTGTTGCTGTCTTTCAGCCACACCCCTGATATTAGGGTAGTAAGATCGAATACTACGGCTTCTCGGATAAGGGTGAAAAATTTCTGATCTTCCGTATGCAACTCGCTTTTTACTTGTATGTCACAGTAATGTCATAGTAGGGTTTGCGCTTGAAGATAAGTGTCCATTTAGGAGAGTAAACGTTTCTTTGAATTTCATTGTACATTTATAAAAAGTGTTTTTACACCCACATTGACACAGTTTAGATCATGTAGGACGTGGACTTTGAACTGCCTGTCAGGGCCAACCTGGGCTGGGAGTGATACAACAATCCAGCAGGCCGAAATACTTGATGAAAAATTATCCCTTCTCGGGAATCAAACTTGTGTCTCTTGGATGCGGCGGGGAAGCGCCAAACATCTACACCACAGGCACCGGTGTTCAGTGATGACTGCACCCATAACTTTTGTGCTGAATGGATTCGGCTATGAGGCTAACATTAGAGACCGTGCGAAGCAGTCTATGTTCCCCCGATTCATTGTTTGTTTTTCAACGTATTTAAAATTGCTAGTTCTTGGCGGGACTATGATGTTGTCTTTTTATTTTTATGTTTAAATATTGCCCTTCTTGTTGTCTTAATTATGATTACTGCCCAAATCTAACAGTCATTATGTAAACCTGTTATATATAACTAACAATTCTGCCACAACGCCTAAAAAAACTGTATGATTTATATCTGGCAGCTGAACAAATAAAAACTCTTCAGAAACGAATTCGCAGTCTAATTGAGGACACATCAAACTGCGATGAGGTCCTCAGGCTCCGGGCACAGTGTTCAGCCATGGAGACCACTGTCTCACAGTAAGTATTTGTTTGTCCAGGAAATACATAGTCTAGAGTATTAATGTTCTCAACTGCTCTCAAAATATTTCAAGGTTTCGGGAATTTTAGATTTTTAACTTTTTTCTATCACTGAGGAAAGCTAAATTAGTGGCTAAGTCCAAATTTGAACTTTTTCCAAAAGAGTGGGTTTTTTTTCCCTAACGCTCACAGCCAGCCAGAGTCAGTGTGCAGTTGGTAACAGTTTCAGGTTTTAGCTCACAATTTGGCCTCACTATTGACTGTTCAGCGTAAGACTCCACCAAGCGTCCCTTTCAAAATGATATATGGCACAGTCTTGCACTGAGCAGTCGATTTGTGCTCAAAACAATTGTTTTAAAAATCTACTTAGAAATATTATTTGAGCAATATAATTTTCAATTTAAATAGCGAAATGGCTTATCTCCCCATATTTCATAAAAACCTCAATTTTAATGAGAATGACAGTCAAGATTTTTTTTTTAACGATATCTCAAAAGGACTGTCTGTGCTTTGCAACAGGTTTTTTGTTACACAAAGAGTTATGTTGTGTGTAGTAAAGAAAATATAACCCAAAAAGAACAAACAACTTTTTAAATGTTACCACTCACAAACATTTATATTTCCCTTGGAATTCTTCATACTTATGGCAGCCATTGAAATGTAGACTAGTCATGGTAATAGAAGTTTAATTTGTTGGAAATTGTTTTCCCAGGCTTCAAGATGCCATAATAAACAGGAAGCGGCAGAAAGATCAGCACAAAACCCTTGAGACCGAGAACAAGACTTTGTCTGATCAAGTTGAGAAGCTGCAGACTGAGGTGAGTCTTCAGTGGTTTAGTCATGGTTTAGTAATCAGGGGTAACCTATTTCTATAATATATTATTATATTCTGATATCCGAATTTCTGATATTATCCATTTTTTTTCCTGAAGATATAATTAGACAATTAAATTATACGTACATTTTGAAATCCGGAACCCGCATTCCTTTGGGGTCAGAAAGGTTCAGGACTCTTTTTCGGAGTCAGTTAGCGCCAATCAGTGATCTCAACATAGTCATTCTTTGAGGATTAAAAAAATCAACTTTAGATAACTTTAGTCATTGTGACATGCAGGAACTCTCGTGGAGTTGGCCTCTCCTTTAATAGGTCCCGAGTTCATAACCTGACGGCGATAAAAAAAATATTCTACTCCGAAAAAGGAATCGCCTCTCTTCTCCTTTCCAGTTTTCTATTCCTAAACTATCACCTGCTATCATGTCCACCTTTCCCCCACCCATAACCCCCCATCCCCCACCTCCGGTCTCAGTTGGGCTCTTCTCCCCTTTATTCTTTACTCGCTTTCTGTTGCTCTCCTGGTTCTTCATTACTGATGTCTTTCAACCACATCCCTGATCTTAGGGTAGGTAAGATAGAACACCTAGCCTTCCTGGATAAAGGCGGAAAATCTCAGACGTCCTGTGTGCAAGTTGTGCAATTTAAAAATCCCTTGGTGGTTGTAAAATCGATAAGAGTAGGCTTCGGCTGCCACCCAGGCAAAATTCACAATTCCTGCCAAAACTGAAAATACTCTAGTCAGTATAAAAGCATATAGAGTACCTTTGATATCGGAATGAGGCTGCCTAATGGTAAGGTGAGCTACGAAGCAGGAAACATGGTCACATGCGTAAATATCTCAGTTGTACCGCAGATTGAAGAAGAAGCATTCGACTATATCGACCCCTGAGATCTAGTGGGGAAGAAGGAGGAGGAGGAGGAGGAGGAGGAGGAGGAGGAGGAGAAGGAGAAGGAGGAGGAGGAGGAGGAGGAGAAGGAGAAGGAGAAGGAGAAGGAGAAGGAGAAGGAGAAGGAGAAGGAGAAGGAGAAGGAGAAGGAGAAGGAGAAGGAGAAGGAGAAGGGGAAGGGGAAGGAGAAGGAGAAGGAGAAGGAGAAGGAGAAGAAGAAGAAGAAGAAGAAGAAGAAGAAGAAGAAGAAGAAGAAGAAGAAGAAGAAGAAGAAGAAGAAGAAGAAGAAGAAGAAGAAGAAGAAGAAGAAGAAGAAGAAGAAAAAACAACTCAACTCAGGGTTAGAAATGGATGTAAGTTTTCAAAATTCTATGACTACGCTAAATAATGTTAGACAGTATTTTTCACCCCATTAGAAGGGGAAATAAATGCAGAATCTGATTATGTGAAAGGTTGAGCCAAAATATCAATCAAATTGTGATTCAAAGCAGATAATGCAATCTTGTTAAATTTGAGAATCACCAACATAGTGAAATTATAAATTACACAGTAAGAAACAACTGCACTTTTTATGGGATTTTTTTTCAGTCTATTATATTTAATTCTGAATGGGCATGTTTGTTTTGTTTTTATTTAATTAAAAAGAACTATTATACAATAACGGGTAATGGCTGATACAATTGTTGTGTTTTCACTGCAGGTCTAGCTTTTTTCTCTCTCCTTCTGTCATTTGTCTTGTCTTTTTCCGCCGGTGCTTTATAATTTATTGCTTATTTTGTCGAAGTGCTTCCTTAACTTCCTTGAATTAACCTACTTCAATTTTTTTGTAAAGAGTAATGTAAATATTCTGCTCAAGTCTTTGAACTCCCACATAGATCTAAGAACTGACAAATTCTGATGTTTGACTTGTCTTTTTATCAAGATTGAAAAGTTGAGAAAATCTCAGCTAAAAGAGACAAAACAACACAGGGCGTTTTTCTCGGAGTTTAAAGAAAGTCTTGAGGCCTGGGATGCTCACCGGACACAGCTGGAGCGAGGCCTCGCATCCCAGCTGGAAGATAGGCTCCACCTGTCTAAACAGGTGGATGTCCTTAAAAAGAACAACCAGCGACTTAAGGAAGAGCTGGAGGAACTGCAAACTTTCAACAACGGTGAGTCCAGGCTATTTGAGTCTTCACGTTTTTAGCTCGGACCGCAAGTTTCTATTCGCTATTTGCGCCACAAGATAATGATAATAACAATCATATTTATAGTGTAAAATTATAGTTTATCTTGTGCCAGTTCCAGTCTTTCGAGATGGTTTTCGTTTTTCACAATCATAACAATAGATTTCTTATGTCTCCGCTTTTAGGACTACAAAAGCATTAGGTGTTTTATTTCCCTTTTTTGTCGGGTGGCCTACTATCCTTGTTTGCTATCATTGTTTCGTATTTTCTCCATGATAGCCTCTTATTGGTTTCTCAAAGCCCTATACATGTACGTTCCAAACTGCCGGTTCGGAATGGAGGGGCAAATCTGGCGGCATAATCGCAGATGTGGATGAAAAACTGCTAGTAAAAAAGTTAAACCAGGAGGCCGAACCGGCGGTTTCAACATGTTTGGATTTTCTGACTACAGTTCAGCGCGTTCCGTTGACGACAGCCTTTGTGTGACATTGCAGGCTCAGCCAGCCTATCTTGTCACTGCCAATATCTTCTAAGCGATTTACCGCACATAAAATCTGATAACATTTTTTTAACGAGGGACTCAATTTAAAGGCAAGATCCGAGCCGAATTTGTGGGGGGTTTTCAATAATTAGAGAGAAAACAAAATTTCACATATTATTATATATTATTCACAGAAGGCGAAAGGGATCAGTACAGGATTGGCCTCTGTGTCACGATGTGCAGTAGATCTAAAGAACATACCTGATTGTCTGCACAAGCTAAATACCTGAATGTCTGCACAAGCTAAATGTCTGCAAAAGCTAAAGAGCTGAACGTACTGCGATATAGCAGCATGGTCGAAAGAGAACATTCTTCTATTTATGCAAATTTACAGATTCTATGACAGCCTTTGAAAAATAAAATCCAAACAAATTCAAAGCGCCTGTAGAAAGAAAGGGCATATAAAAATCTGGTTGATTTTGTAAGAAGCATTGAACCTGACGCAAACAAGTACAGACTGATTAAAAGAAATAGTAACCTGTGCGGGTCATTCCGGACGGAATTAAAAAACGTTGCGGCAAGCCAGTTGTCCGGTGCTGGGTCTGATAAAGTATTTCAGCCTAAGTTGTGGTACTTTTCAGGTCTTCTCTCTCTCTCACTCTCTCACTCTCACTCTCTCTCACTCTCACTCTCTCTCACACTCTCTCACACTCTCTTTCTCTCCTCACTCTCTCACTCTCTTTCTCTCTCACTCTCTCACACTCTCTCTCACTCTCTCACACTCTCTC
>NW_004797334.1:1954694-1955780 GCF_000002075.1 Aplysia californica | reverse complement strand
CCCCACCCTTCAAGAAAAGAACCATACAACCAACATTTTGTTCCAAAATTTGATCTCCATAAAGTTGACAATGCATCTAGCCTATTCAAAACTTTGCTTGCTTCATAGAGGTGTCAATTCCTTTGTTTCCCTTCTCTCGTAACCCCTCTAATCTTCACCACTTATAATAATGACTAGAGCTGGGCGAAGAGTCGATTCCGGAACCGATCCCCACGATTAATGCTACGGAAGAAAAGTTCTGACTGCTTTTTACGAAAACCAACGGTTACCAGAATCTTTTCTTTCAAGAATTTCTTTTTGAAAAATAAAAGTTGATGCTTCGCAGTGTCCCAAAATCAATGTTATCCTAAATCATGATGTTCGGAGCCTACCAGGTAACCACCGGAAGAAATCACATCATTAGAAAGTAAGTAATTGGGTTCGGAGTCGATTCCTACGATTCCTAGCTTTCAATAATCGGGAACCTAGCCGCCCACCACTTATAATAAAGACCTATTTATGTTGCAAGAGTCGTGAAATCTTACTATTGGCGTTCACATGACCTTATGCAGTTGCGAGCACCGTAAAAACCTTACTAGAACAAAACAAAAACAAAAATCTCACTAAAACTAATACTAAACTTTTCTAGGTGGGTGGTTGGCGGGTGCTCTGGTGTGGTTTGCTCCTTTTTTCCTATCAAACATCTATCGTCCTTATCTCCCCTTGTTCTTTTTTTATGTTTGTTACTCTCTTGTAACACCTCTAACCTTCTGGCGCTCATATGACCTTATGCAGTTGCGAGCGCTGTAAAATCTCTACAAAAACTAAACTAAAACTTCTCTAGCATAGTGGTATGATCCATCAATGACGTAGGTTTTTTTTTTCTTTCTGTCTCACATCATGAGGCACAGGTAGTAAACGTAAGGTTACGCTTGACTGCACAGCGAAATAACCCAGCCAAATATGGGGGTGCAACTGACTCCTGTACAGGAGTGTTTAGGGATATTATGTGTTAAAGTGCATGTGTGTGCGTGAGTGTGTGATTGTCAGTGTGTATGTGTGTGTTTGACCTACGTGTTTGTGTGTGTGTGTGTGTGTGTGTGTGTG
>NW_004797334.1:1950461-1954594 GCF_000002075.1 Aplysia californica | reverse complement strand
AAGTAATGTCCTCCATTTATGAAAAGATAGAATAGAGAGTTTTTAAGACTCTTCAGATGGCCTTCGTTTGAAAACGGGTTTGAACGACATCTGACATCTATCATGTGATGGTATGGCTATTTGGGTTGAATGCAGAAGATTTGAGTTCGATTCTTGGGTGGAGAAGTTCATTTTACTACATACTCTACCTTTGTGCTGGAATACTGATTCTCCGCTAGGCACCAGTCAGCTCTTGTTGTCTGTTTAGAGCAGCAAACGTCCTAAAGTATCTACATAGAATCCTTGGGGGCGAAGAACATTAAAATTTATGCTCAGTGAACGGGGATTTTTTGGATTCTTCTAAAAATCGGTGGTAGGGTACTCTGTTTGTGCTTTGCTCATTCTTTTCTATAAAACATTTATCGCCCTTACCTCTCCTCCTTCTTTTCTTTGCATGTTTCCCTTCAGTTACATCTCTAATTATCGGCACTCATATGACCAAATTATGTTGCATGCAGGTGCTGTAAAACTTTTTAAACAAAAACACTAAACAATGATGATGAGTCCCTAAAACCCTTCTTTTTCCTCTCCTCAGCTTGTCCATCAGAAGTGGAAGGAGAAACCCTGTCTACTATAGACCCTAAGTTTTCAAAATTAGAGAGCGGGCAATCTACTGTTATGTTCAAAGGGATGAAGTCCCCGAATCACTTCCTCTCAGCGAAGATGAGGAGGGGATCCTTCATCCCTTTTCAAGGCATAGGGAGAGATTCTCTACTGTGGACCGCAATTTTGTTTAAAATTTCTTACAAGATTTTTTTAAAATGATTTTTTTTTGGGTTTGCAATAGATTCAATAGATTCATTCTTAGTTTACTGCATGTAAGCCTAAAGTGTCTACTGAATTCTCCCTATGCCTTGCCATGACTGAAAAACAGCTCATTTTAATGTATTGTGTCACATTTGTACCTCGTCCAAATGGTGCTGTTAAAAGTTATATGCAGTTTACAGATCTGTGACAATTTTTGGTCGTACTTTCAGTACTTATTGTAATATATTTTGTGTTGCCATGTACATGAAATTTATGAAGTTCTGACTAGGTCTTCGAAAATTGAGAGATATTTACACGATTTTCTACGCATTTCTTTTGATCATCGTTTTCTAGAAATATGTCTACCATTCACTCATTTAATTAGAATACAGGCAACTTGACTTTGCACATAGAAAACATTGTTGAATGTTCTGTGGATTTCGGTAAAAAGAGGCCTTAGAAAGCTTGTAAATGTACAAAGTCAAAAGTAAACCACAAAAACCCAGAGGAAATGTACAAATAATGTCAACTGAAATTATGAGGCACAGTATGTGAATTTTTCCAAAGACCCACAGTCAAAGGGGTCATATGTATGTTGTTACCCTCATGCCATACCCTAAACCTCAAGTGTTTAATAAGAACTAACTACATGTACAAGAAGAGCTCATTTTGCAATATTTGTGAGACTGTGCCCAGACTGGGTCTGTTCCATGTTTAATTTAATGCCTCTCACTACGGTAAAAAAAAAAAAGTGTTGTTTTTTCATTCATGCTCCCAAATTGCTCATTTGGTTACATTCGTATGAAAATTGAAGACTTGAGAATAAGACTGTGCCTTTCCCAATTTGTTTGTTTTTTTGGTGGACGGAGGAAAACGTTTACAAAAACGTGGACTTTATTCTATATTTACTTTTGGTATACGCTACATACAGTTTTCCCTTTTTCTCGCTGTACCATTAATGGTGGAATGTCATGTGCACTATCATTCAATAATAATGCAGGAAGTTTTTTTTTCTATTTATAGATACCAAGAACTCCACTTTTTGCCATTTTGGACTTAGGCACATTCGACATATTCTCAGATGTTCAATTCATGTTTTCAATGCCTTTACTCGCCGTTGTTGTTGACTGATCTTACTCAACGGTTGGAGCATCGGAGTTTTTTTCATGATTCTGGGACAATATTTGGTCTTACTTTCAGCACTCATTGTAATATATTTGGTGTTGTCATGTACCGGTATGTGAAATTTACGAAGTTCTGACTGTCTTTGGAAATTGAGAAAGGTCTACACGATTTTCCAAGTATTTCTTATTAATCTCCGTTCTCTAAAAAAACCCATTTAGATTGAATATGGGCAACTTGATTTTGCACACAGAAAAAATGTTGAATGTTCTGTGGTTTTCGATAATAAGAGAACTTAGATGGAAAACTTGTAAATGTACAGAGTGAAAAGTAAACAAAAAACAAAGGAAATGTACAAATAATGTAAACTTAAATTATGAAGCACAGTCTGTGAATTTTTCCATAGACCCTGTCAAAGCGGTCTGTTTACAAATGTGGCGCGTTTTGGTGATCAACTGTCTCGATTGTGAGTCTGTATTTCTGTTCAGTTTTGAATTGTGCCGCAGGAAGTGAATCTTTGAATTTGTCCTTTTTTGTGTGGGTGTTTTTGTGGTTGCTCTGATGTGACTTGCTCCTTCGTTCGAAAGCAAATGTGTCTATCTTCTTTGCCTATGCTCCGTGCTGTCAAGAGCGAAATGCTCGCAGCAAAAGGGATTTGAAAACAACAACAACAAAAACAACAACAACAACAACCTATGCTCCTTATTTTATTTGTATGTTCTCTTGCCATAGACCTAACCCTCGATGATCTAATTGTATTGCAAGTGCCTTAAAACTCTTACTAACATTAAACTAGAAATGTACAAGAGTTCATTTTGGGATATTTGGGATACTCTCTGCACTGACTGGGTTATATGTTTTTTAAATACCTCTCACAACTGTAAAAATGTTTTTCATTCATGCTCCAAAATTGCTCAAGTGTTGTTTTTGAGTGAAAACTGAACATCGAGAACAAGACTGTGCCTTTGTCAGTTTTTTGCCGTACGGAGAAAAACAAGTTTTATAAAAAAAAAACATTAAAAAAACTTATCTATTGATTCGGGGAAGTCTTTTCTTTTTATAGATACCAAGAACTCCATTTTTGCCATTTTGGACTTGGGCATAATCGACATGTTCTCAAGTTTTCAATGCCTTTCCTCGCCGTTTTGTTGACTGATCTTACTCAACGGTTGAAGAATCGGAGTTTGGTGTATCTCTTTCCTCCTGGCGCATACTGGGCGTGAACCTTGTCCGACAGTTCGCTGTGTCTTGTCAGATGTGAAGTCTTTCAATTTTTTTTTCTTAACAAATTACTTGACAAAAATGTCAAAAATCTGAACAATGGAACAATCAAAAGAGAATCTAGAAACGTTTCAATGATTCAGTGATGTATATAAATAATATTATGATTATTGTATGTGCTTGTGTTTGTATTGATATTTCTTATGTGGCAAGGCTGAGTTTGGCCTGCCGAATATTAGGAACTTTGAAGGTTGGCAGATTGCTCTGGTGTATTCGCTCCTTCTTTCTTATCAAACGCCGCTATCTTTCTTTTCGGTTCTCCATTCATTTGCATTTTACAGACTTGACACCTGTTATCTTCGGCATGTATAATACCTATTGTTGTGTTTCAAGGGCTATAAAATATAAGTAAAACTACAAACTAATTATGGAAACCCTGGCCCAATGCCTGACGGATGTTTCTATTCAATGAATCTTGTAAACACCATTTGGGGGCAAGTAGTCAATGAAAGATGTCGCCTTTTTGTTGGGTGTTTCTGTAGATCTAATACATTGCAGTCATTTTCTTGAATGGCAAAAGACAACAAAGTAGATTCACTAAGTTGCCTTTCTGCTGATATATATTATTTGCCTGTCAAATTCCGCATTCGTTTTATTCAAAATGCTCAAAAAGACAAGCATTGCTGATTTCCGAAATAACCACTGTAAGTTCATGCAATACTTTTTCTTACATGTATTGTTGCTTTGTGCTTTTCTCAAATGTATACAAATTGTACCTTCGACACCTTTCGGTTTTTTCCCCATTATTGTATTCAATTTCAATAAGATAAAATCAATTTTTTGTGTGGAGATGCTGGTACATTGATTTGGTGTTTCACTACACACACACACACACACATACACACACACACACACATACACACCTACACACCTACACACACCTACACACACCTACACACACCTACACACACCTACACACACCTACACACACACACACACACCTA
>NW_004797334.1:1946040-1949426 GCF_000002075.1 Aplysia californica | reverse complement strand
GTGGAAGATAAAGAAAAATTTGACAGAACCATTAAGAAAGCCAGCAAGATCTCTGGATATGATTTTATAAGAATAAATGAAATGTATAACACCACACGTATAAAAAGGATAAAAAGCATTATAAACTACCCATCACACCCCTTTCCACACAAATTGTAAGATCACGCAGCGGCAGATATGAACCTCCAAAAACAAAGAAAGAAAGATATAAAAGAAGTTTTTTACCATCTAGCATAAGGCTTTTGTCAGAATGAGCATAGATGTGTGTTGCTCTTAGAGTATATATCTGTATATAACTCAGGTCTAGTATTTAAATTCCTGCATGTGGTTGAATGATGCATTTCATGTAAATGTACATTTTGTCAGCTTTACTTCTCCTTTCATATTCAATTTTAATGAGATATATATGATTTCAATTTTTTTATGTATACCTGCATGTGTTTTTACGGTCCTGTACAGCCAAGGAAAATTTCCCCCTGGGATAATAAAGTACTATCTTATCTTATCTTATCTTATCGTGCTTGAGTTTGCAGCTTTGGGATGTTTCTATCATTCTACCCCCCTCCCCCACCCCTTTGCGCTTCCCGTTGCATCAGACACATCTGACAGACCATGATCGAATGTGCTGCAGTGTAAATAGCGTAGCTTTCAGCGAAGTTAAAGAGGGAGAAGCAATGGAACTTTGACAGATTATTTTCTGTGTGTCTTCTTTTGATGTCTTTCACTTCTTACTATTTGAAAAGAAGAAAGTGGGAATATTAATAAACATGTATAGATGTGGTTGCTGGTCTGATAAACGTTCAAATACGGAAGGTTGTTATTTGCCAAAGAGGGATGGGGACTTATGAATGTTTAAGCATTATAAGAAAAGATAATAGACTAATATGCACAGCTCAGCGTCATTCCAAAATTGCGCTAATCAGTTTCTTTGGGTTTCACAATAAAGCAATTATTCGAATAATCGCTACCTCAGAATTACAATGTTCTACCTGCTCAGTACCTAGTTTTAAGAAATTCAACGTCAAAGATTTTGAGTTTCACAGCATGTCAATCTTTTTCTAAAGCAGTTCTTTGAATATCTTGATAACAACTCCAAATAACCTGCGATTTTGATACAGCAGATAGAACATATCATGGTTTGTGATCTCATGACCTCATGGCCTTAGTAATAAAAGAACCAGCCAAAAATGTTAGATAAAACTTAACAATTTTAAGGTAGCGTAATGGCATTAAGTGGCAGCTTACTAGCTTTGATCCGAAAATAAGTTTCCAAGTCATGGCTTTGATTTTGGCGCTCTCTTCATCTTTAATTTTCTGAAAATATCAAAACAATTACTTGGGAATGACGCGTATTGTTTATATTGGTCTTCCATGGGAAGAAATTGACAATAATCTTTAACTTTTTCATTCAATTCCTAAGGTACCTTATCTCTACCACTATGTCCTTACAGGCATCGGAAAGATTTTGGTGGGGTTTTTATTTGTCCTAGGCATGGTCTAGAAAAAGACTTTGGGGAAAAATAAGAAGTTCGCCCATAGTTCAAGATAAATGTCCATATTTTATTTACTCCCATGAATGTAAATAAATTCTATTGTACATATCGTTGGCCAGCAGTTGAAACGTACTAAGAGCCCAGAAAGCAAAATTTTACAGAAGAGATAAAAAAAAGTTTCATTGATTTATTAACAATATGATATGTTCCTTTTATTATGGGATGAAAAAAAGTGTTGTTGTTTTTTTACATTTAAAATTTTGATTTCAGCAAAATATTTCATGAGCGAATGCAGCCGATACCACTGATTAAAAAAATGCAATTTTTTAAGAATTCAAAATTCTGTGTTCGGTACATTTTCACAGCTGGCCAACAAAATATTATTCTTACTGTTATGTCATTCTGTCATTATATCACCATTTGCTGCCTCTGCACCATGACATCCAACGAGTCTACTTAATTTAATTATCCTATATGATATACCACCGACTGTACAGTGTATCAGCCAGTTTGTATGTTTTACTGTGTATATTATATTCACTGAAGCCCAAGTGCACTACTGTATTATTAGTATTAGTGCAATAAATGACAAGTCTTTTTCTCACAACAATTTTATTGTGTGTTGTACTTTTTGTGCTCGTCTTCCTTTTCTCTGCGTTCCCCTGCTTGATCCCAAGGGTAGTAGGCGCCTAGTCAACTGCTGGTTCTTCAACCAGCAGTACAACTGATTTTTACTATGTAGCCGGGTTTTTCTAACTGGTAGGGAGGGCCCCTAGCCTTCAGACAGCCACAGTCTGATTTCGAAGGTACACTACATGTTTTTATACTGATCATAGTAGTTTCAGTTTTGGTAGGGATGAACTTTGATTTTTGCCCGGGTAGCGGCCGAAGCCCACTCTTATTGCTTTTTGGACCACAAAGGGATCTTAAAAGTGCGCAACTTGCACATGGGACCTCTGAGATTTTTTGCCCTTTTCTGAGAAGGTTAGGTGTTCGTTCTTACCTACCCTAAGATGTGGCTGAAAGTAAAAGCAGCAGTAAGAAGAAACCAGGAGGAGCAGTACATATAGAAAGTCTGGAGTAAAGGAGATTTGTTTTAGTAAGGATTTTACGGCGCTCACTCCTGCATAAGGTCATATATATAGTAAAGGAGAGAGGAGCCTGAAGGGCGGGGAAGGACAGGGTGGGTGGGGGTACGGGTAGGGAAGGAAAGAAAGTGGATATGAAAGCAGATGACAGAACAATGTCTGGGGAACAGGAGAGGAGGGGATATCAGACATTTTTAAAGGAGAAAATGTTTCTGTCGCGGTCAAGTTTCGAATCGGGTACCTATTGAATGATAACAAACACTGTGCATTTAGATTACGAATCTGACACAATTTATCGTTGCGTGTAAACCGGAGCATAAATCAGATTGATAAAGGAGATCAGATCTACAATGATTGTGTACCAAAGGTCACAGAGATAGGCATAAAGGAGAGAGAAAGACTGGAAGATCTTATTAAGAATGTCTACTATTTTCAGAAGGCTAATGGAGTTATTTATTTATTTTGCCTTTGACTGGTAAATTTGAGCTTCTAAAAAAAATCAATTTCCTCCCGTCATTATTGTATGTGAACCACTCACAGAAATGTCATCAAGATGGCTTACTGGCTTGTTTGTTCTACTAGAGGTTTTACGTCGCTCGCAACTGCATAAGGTCATATTGACGAATGAGTTGTGTTGAGCGCCTGACAGGCTGCTCCATAATCTCTCTCGATTATAACAGTTTCTAGTGCATTTTTAAGTTATTCATACAGTGGATTTTTATATCAGTGTATTCGTCATTTGACAGTGTATGTGGTGATGTAGGATTTGTACAAAAACAGTCAGTATTTTCAATTAAATTATCAG
>NW_004797334.1:1941672-1945940 GCF_000002075.1 Aplysia californica | reverse complement strand
ATAGGCCTACAGGCTGATCCAAATAAAAACTTTTTCCCCGAATATCTTGCACAAAAATCGTTCTACAATGCTGCAATTTTGGAACAGACAGAACGGAAATGACATTTATTTAGAAAGAAAAAAACACACACCCATAAACACAATGCTCACCAAGTCTTTAAAAAAATGTAATAAAACAAAGAAAGTCGTGAAACGATTGGTTGGCCTTTTTTGTCTTTATTCCTCTTTGCTATATTATGTAATTTCCATCCCTGTAACATTTAAACAAGGTCAATGTTAGGCACGCCTACGCCCGTCTAACACTGAGTTGTTCGGGACTCGTACACGTATTTTCAAAGTCACAAGACTAACCAAGAGTAAGAGTAAGAATAAATCTATACCTACTTTTCGGGAGTCTCCTTTGACGAAACTGCAGAAATTCTGTTTACCATAGTTCTCAATAGCTTCGCTTACTTAACAACTTTCCCAAACACGCTGATAAAATGAATCGGGGAACGACTTTGACTTTGAAAATACGTGCTTTATAATTTATTGCTTATTTTGTCGAAGTGCTTCCTTAACTTCCTTGAATTAACCTACTTCAATTTTTTTGTAAAGAGTAATGTAAATATCTTGCTCAAGTCTTTGAACTCCCACATACATCTAACAACTGACAAATTCTGATGTTTGACTTGTCTTTTTATCAAGATTGATAAGTTGAGAAAGTCTCAGAGAGAAGATACAAAATCACACAGGGCGCTTTGCTCGGAGTTTAAAGAAACTCTTGAGGCCTGGGATGTTCACAGGACACAGCTGGAGCGAGGCCTCGCATCCCAGCTGGAAGATAGGCTCCACCTGTCTAAACAGGTGGATGTCCTTAAAAAGAACAACCAGCGACTTAAGGAAGAGCTGGAGGAACTGCAAACTTTCAACAACGGTGAGTCCAGGCTATTTGAGTCTTCCCGTTTTTAGCTCGGACCGCAAGTTTCTATTCGCTATTTGCGCCACAAGATAATGATAATAACAATCATATTTATAGTGTAAAATTATAGTTTATCTTGTGCCAGTTCCAGTTTTTCGAGGTGGTTTTCGTTTTTCACAATCATAACAATAGATTTCTTATATCTCCACTTTTATGACAACAGAAGCATTAGATGTTTTATTTGCCTTTTTTGTCTGGTGGCCTACTATCCTTGTTTGCTACCATTGTTTCGTATATTCCCCATGATAGCCTCTTATTGGTTTCTCAGAGGCCCTACACATGTACGTTCCAAACTACCGGTTCGGAATGGAGAGGCAAATCTGGCGGCAGAACCATGTTTTTGGAACGTACATGTGTAGTAGGGCCCCTAAGAGATGAGGTAGATGACCTAGATAAGCTATCGTGTTTTCCCCAAATGCTCATAAGTTCTAAAGACTACAAAAGAGTTTTTAAGACTCTTCAGATGGCCTTGGTTTGAAAACGGGTTTGACCGGCATCTGTCATGTGATGGTATGGCTGTTTGGGTTTATTGCAGAAGATTTGAGTTCGATTCTTGGATGGAGAAGTTTATTCAGGTGTCCCCAAAACTGCATTTGTCATTTCCTGATTACATTCAATAAAGAATAATATAACGTTCATGTAAAAAGGTGCAAAGGTGACCAGTATTGTTTTTTTACTTTCACTCTATTTTCTCAATGGCTTAAGTGATGGACACTCAGTCGAAGGAAGTGGAGAGCCATTGGATAATAATATCCTATGGAAGAGACCAACAACACCTTTTGGGGGGTTTTTTCGGAGGGATGAAGTCTCTGACTCACTTCCGGACAAGGAAGCTGAGGAGGAAGTCTTTCATCCGGATGCAAGGCATAAGGAGAGATTCGCTTATGGCTTTTTTCAATGAGTTTCTTCCAAGTTTTCTTAGAAGGGATTTGTGTGTGTGTGTGATAGATGGCTTACATGCAATAAACAAAGAATAAAATAATGTATATTTTTTTCAAGGGAAGAAGTCTCTGACTCACTTCCCCTCCTCAGCGTGTCTATCATCTGAAGGAGAAATCATGTCTGCTATAGACCTTCAGATAAGGAAATTGGAGAGCTTGGACCAAAGCATGTCATTTATTACTTTTTCCTCTCCTCAGCGTGTACATCGGAAGGAGAAGTCATGTCTGATATAGACCCGCTGCGTACGAAGCCAGGACATGTCATCTAAATTTACTTTTAAATTTAAAAGGATGAAGCCTCCTACTCACTTCCTCACAGAGAAGCTGAGGAGGGGATCTTTCATCCCTATGCAAGGCATAGGGAGAGATTCTCTTCTATGGACAACAATTTTGTTCAGAATTTCATACCGATTTTTTAAAAATGACTTTGTTTGTTTGTGATAGATGAACAAAGAATAAAATAACGTACATGGTAAAAAGGTAAAATTTGGGTAAGAATGTAAATTTACTTTCACTCAGTGGCTTCAGTGGATAGACACCCAGTTGAAGGAAGTGGATAGTCCGTGTAAACGTATTGTATGAAAGAGACCAACAACACTTTTGTACTTATTTGAGAGGAATGAAGTCTCTGACTCACTTCGTGACTGGGAAGCTGAGGAGGAGATCTTTCATCCGGATGCAAGGCATAGGGAGAGATTCTCTTATGGAGTTTTTTTTAAAATAGCGTTTCTTCCAACATTTTTGGAAGTTTTTTTTTGCGAGAGATGGCTTACACGCAATTAGCAAAGAATAGTACAAGTAACAAGTTACAAGGGATCTTTCATTACAATGCAAGACATAGAGAGATATTCGTTAATATAGTTTCTTACTATGATGTGAGTTTCTACAAAATTTTGTTCTGAAAAGTGAATTACGTTCCAAGTAATAATAGGTTTTCACCACTTCACAGCCATAGTATTTTTTTCAAGAAATTTGCTACTGACGTATGGATTTCTCATGATTTGAAAATTAATCAACACCATATCTGTCTGTTTGGAAACATATGTAGATTCTACTTTTATTTTAAAAAACGTTGATCACAGACACAAAAATTGTAAATGTTAAGTTTTCAAATGCACTCGAGCTTTGGAAGTCACCAAACTTTTTGGGAAGTTCTTTTTTTTTTGCGAGAGATGGCTTACATGCAATAAACAAAGAACAAAACAAGCGCACAGGTAAAAAGGTACAAAAGTGGCCGGTAAATTGTTACTTTCCCTCTTTCACTCAATGGCTTAGGTGAAGGACACTCAGTTGAAGGAAGTGGAGAGCCGGTGGAAAATACTATCCAATGAAAGAGACCAACAGTGCAGTTGTACTTTTTTTTGGGAGGGATGAAGTCTCTGACTCACTCACTGGAGGTCTTTCATCCCGATGCAAGCCATGAGGAGAGATTCTCTAATATGATTTTTTTTTTCATAACAGTTTCTTCCAGGTTTTTTCGGAAGTGAATTGTTTGTGATGATTTTTTTTGCACATAAAACGCGCCATTAGTTGCCATAGCTACAAACTAAGATGGCTTACACGCAATTAGTAAAGAATAGTACAAGTAACAAGTTACAAGTGATCTTTCATTACAATGCAAGACATAGAGAGATATTCGTTAATATAGTTTCTTACTATGTGAGTTTCTACAAAATTTTGTTCTGAAAAGTGAATTACGTTCCAAGTAATAATATGTTTTCACCACTTTACAGCCATAGTATTTTTTTCAAGAAATTTTAGAGAGCTGGATAGGAGGTGAAAGGAGAAAATTTTAGAGAAGAAAATTCTCCGTCGCTGTCAGGTTTCGAACCCTGAATGAGAGGTGAACACGTAACCTCTTGACCACGAAAGCACCCTCATTTACACTATAATGTTAGAGAAGTGCGGCCAGGAGTGTATTTCCCGTCTTGATGTAGAAAGGTTTGTTTGCTGCCTTGCAGGCTGTGCTGAAGGAGAAGGACATGGAGATCCGCATGCTAAAGCAGCAGCTCTATGATGAGGTGCTCCTAAAGGAGGAGGCTCAGATGGCATATGAAGAGGAGAAAAAAAAGACCGCCGAGTGCGGTAAGTAGCTATATGCAATCTGCAAGCTCCCTGTCTTTATCATTTATAAATATTGTGCGCTCCCTTCGACACAACTTGGACTAACTTGGCCGAAACGCCCGCTAGTGAGACATTTGGACATTTTGGTGGGCGATATGGATCACCTGGGAAGTGACATGTCTTATATAATGCCCTGCTTGAAAGTACAAGATGTAAGAGGGTGGATGGAACATTTTGACTCTTAAAGGTTGCAAAAGCGAGCGCTGCACGGCTATGGTGGGTTGATAATTACTGATTTAGAC
>NW_004797334.1:1930640-1940447 GCF_000002075.1 Aplysia californica | reverse complement strand
AGAGAGAGAGAGAGAGAGAGAGAGAGAGAGAGAGAGAGAGAGAGTCTAAATTGAGTCGATATGGGTGTGAAACACCTACGAACGAGGAGGAAGAAGAGGAGGGAGAGGAAGAGAGGAACATAGAAGAAATAGAAGAAAAAATAGAAGCGGAAGAAACTGAATGAGAAAATGAGGAAGGGGGGGTACAATAAACACATACAATGATGAACTTTTCAGAGCAGAAATCTATTGCGGGCATATATTTATAAAAGGAAAAAGAAAAGCTAAAGACCCCGTTACCTTGGTAGTTAACTGGCAAATTAAGAAAAGTAAATTTAACAAATTATTATTCAGTATGTAGCGATCACAAAAGCAACTTCTCACTGCATACACGCAAACACATTTTGACCCCACAAAAATAAAGAAGTTCGAATGGAAGTCGCACGATATCGAAACACATCTTCATATAACGCATTTTGATTTTCGTACACACACACACACACACACACACACACACACACACACACACACACACACACACAAGTGTAGTTATGAAGATATTGACATAATGAAACTCAAAAATTTTGACACACACGCACAAGGCTCGAAAAGAAAAAAGCATAGAATCAATTTCCCTTAAAATTATAGCAAATAAAAGTAGTTACAACAAGAAACGATGAATGTATGAAATAAGTCTCTTGCGAAAAAACTTGCTTTTAGAAACAGTTTGTATAGACTCAAAGTTAAATAGGAGTATCACAAACTCACAATACATTACATAATATACATATCTTAACTTTGATAATCCTTTCATCATTGATATTATGAATAAAAGACATGTTGTATTCATAGCATGTTCATTACATAAATGGTAAAACGGAGGATTAAAATTAAGATAAGTTTTGTGCACACGTACAGATTGGTATCTAACGCACATACTCTCTTCCTATCTGTTTTTCTTCTTATCCCCTCACTTCCCCTCACTTCCCCTCTCTCTCTCTCTCTCTCTCTCTCCCTCTCTCTCTCTCTCTCTCTCTCTCTCTCTCTCTCTCTCTCTCTCTCTCCCCCCTCTCTATATCCTCCCTCTCTTTCTCCTCCTTCTCTATCCCTCTCTCTCCCCCTCTTTCTCTCCCTCTCTCCTTCCCTCTCTCCCTCTCTCCTTCCCTCTCTCCCTCCCTCCCTCTTTCTCTCCCTCCCTCCATCCATCCCTCTCTTCCTCCCTCTCATAACTGAACAGCATCACATCACCTGTATGTGTAATATATTTAATAATTCTGTCTTCGGTCGTGAAACCATGAAGGTATTAATTTTTTCCAAGAAAGAACTCAGTGTAATATGCTGAACAAACACGGTGACAACAGATTTGTAATGGTTGTATTTTCCCTCTAGAGATGAATCTCGTAGCTCTTGTTCGAGGAATAATAGGCCTATCACCAAGGAGGTTAGATGGAGCTGCTAGTGTTTTCAAATCATTTTAAAACAGAACTGACTAAGGCCAGAGATATTATAATATTGTGGTGAGGGTGATTGAAAAGTTCACATCGATGGTATCGTGAAGGAACGCGGGACCTTCCGAACATTTGTGAAAAGGGTAGATATAAATGAAAGAAACGCAAAAGCAAAGACAGCGTTTTCATCTTTCTTTCCTCTACAACAAGGGTGTCATAAAACGTTCTTGTGACTTGAACTCGCTGTTTAGAGACCCTCACAATTTGTTTGAGTAGGTGTTTTACGGCACAACCGACTCAGTTTTGGTCATAATCCCCACAGATGGAGGAATACGATAAAAAAAATAAAGAAAAGAAAAGAATCAAACCACAAACAGCGTTCTCTCCTTTCAAAGAGTTCAATAGAAACGCAAGGATATCCGTGCGAAAAGGTTTCGCAATCTCTTCTACAAGGTATGGCTACACACGCTTTTCCAAAGCACGGCTTCGTGTTGCTGCGAGCTTAGATATGCTCGGACACAGCTGTGGTTTGTGAAACGAGCGAGGCTTTTTGATTGATTGAGTAGGTGTTTCACGGCACTATCGACTCAATTTTGGTCAGAAACGAGTGAGGGGAAATAGGATCTCATTCCACTCCCTATAAGGAATGCACTCCAAGCATTTCCTGTCAATCTTGACTCCTTTAATTATACACTTCTCCATACCAATCTTCGCTCTCCCAACATTACAGAACTTTTTAAATACCTCCATGACCATTTACATTTCTGTTCCTATTGTTTGTTCGACCATAATCTTTGCTTTTACAGAAAATGTAAACGTTCTGATACCTCCAAACACAATCTTCCTGGTTTGCCTGCGTTTGTTGTCACCGTGTGTCTCCAAAACATTACACCGAGATTCTATTGGGAAGGAAAACTTGACCTGCGTCTACATTATAACACTGCTATTTTATTAATAAAAGGAAGAGAAAGAAGTATTTCGACTCATGGCATAAATATCCCAATAAAGGAAAGTAAACATGCACCCACAAACACGCTTACCCCCTTCCAACACCCCTGCCCCCCCTCCCCAAAATTACACACACACACACACACACACACACACACACACACACACACACACACACACACACTCACGCGCACACTCACGCGCACATAAACGCCTATCTCTTGATAGTTTAAAAGGCCTTAGGTGCCATATAAAGAATAATCATCCTCATTATTATGTATACAGCAAGAAATCCAAATTGAAAGTGCTGAAAACGTGTCAGCTGTTTCACGATTTATATATTTTTTTTTAAAACAAAAATTGTTATAGCTACTACTTTTTGAGAATGTCTACTTTCAAAGTACTAAAGAATACAAAACTGAAATCTTGCACGACATGATAACCAATAAATACACGACTACCAGAAGTTAAGAACATTTAAACAAAACGCATAGCCACTCGAAAACATAAAATACAAGCAGGTAATAGAATAGTATTAATACAGTGTGATTTTACTAGTACAACACATCACGAATAATGGCGTAATACAGATCCCCCAAAAACCAAACCCTATAAACTATCCAAGTCAACAATATACGACTGGAACAAGTACAATAATTGAAATACGTTTAAGCATATTTTAACATCAATAAACAGGGAAATTGAAATACGAGTACAAAAGACGTGCGGTTATTATTATTTCTATTATCATTTTTATCATTATTATTTATCATCATTATTGACATCATTATCATTATGATCATTTTTATTAACATTATCATCATCAATATTATCATTATCATCATTATTATCATTATTACCATCGATCATCACCATCATTAACATTTTTAAAAAAAATTATAACAATCATCACTATGATTATCATCGTTATCATTACCATTAACAGTATCATTATCATTATCATCATCTACCATTTACCATTCACTCCTAGTCACAGTCATCCTGTCCACCATGGACCTACCAAACTAGACAATGACGTAAGAAAAGCCGTCAGGGTCAACCAAAGAAGCAGACGACGATGAAATAACACAGCTTCTGACACCATCTTGTACAAGCGGGCATCAAGCACAGCAGGCAGTTGGGTTCCCTAACTGCAAACAGCTGGTTTTTGTTTGGTTCCACGAAAATAATGTTGAAATCAGAAAGTCTAAGAGAAGAACCGGCTCTAATTAATTATTACAAGCGCGCATTGAGGACCGTTCTTCTTATCCTAAGGAACGCGCTTTTTGTTTAGTATAGGGTTTTACGGCGCTCGCAACTGCATAAGGTCATATGAGCACGCGAAACACAAGTTGGTTTTGTTCACAACAGTTCACTGTACGGCTGGCTCGGGTCAGTAGTTAAATCTTAAAATGTTAAAATATTTAAAAATCAGTGTAAATATACATATATTTTCAATCTAAAACAATGTTTCTAGTTAACATAAAAATTTTAAATAGTACAATTTTACTTTATAATTTGCCATAAAGGCCAATGGCCTTCGTAAAATTCAAAATTCTGTTGGGACCAACGACGGAAAAAATGTCTGCAATTTCTTGCGTTTATAATATTTCCTTCGGATCTCTCCAAAGTCTAGACATTCTGTCAAAATGTGTCTAATGGTAAAATCTGTGTCGCATCCGACACAGAACGGCTTCTCCTCTCCCTGTAGGAGGTATTTGTGGGTCAGGGCCGTGTGTCCGATGCGCAATCGGGTAAAAACGACTTCGTCTCTTCTGGAGAGGTCCGAAGGATTTCGCTGTTCCAGTTTGGGTTTTACAATATACAGTTAATTGTTTTTCTGGTTTTTCCAGTGGCTCTCCCACAAACTGGAGATGTACTTTTTGACTTTATTTCTAAAGTCAGTCTAGTAGTAGTAGTATAAGGTTTTACGGCGCTCGCAAAAAGTCAGTCTGTGGGAGAGTGTTTGAGGTTGATCCCAACAGAAGGGATGAGGCTTTCTTCGCCAGGTCGTCTACCTGATCGCTTCCTCGGATGCCCACATGGCTAGGTATCCATGTGAACATGATGTTTTTTCCTGTTTCAGATAGTGTATGAATTTTCTGTCGTAGCCTAACTATTTTTGGGTGTAGGAGTGTGCAGTTTGTGGGTGAGGTGATGCAAGACACAGTCAGAAAGGATAAGGAAAGATTTGTTAGGAGAATTTTCTACGGATTCCAGTGCCATGTCAATGGCAGTGGCCTCCGCAGAGAAAATGGAGGCTTCAAGATGGAGTCTCCTCTGGTGTGTATTGTTGGGAGATAGGGCTGCGGCGCCCACTTCATTGTCTTTTTTGGAGCCATCCGTGAAGATGAGCTCCGCACCGGGGTATTTATCTATTAGTTTTTTTGTATTCTCCTTTAAAAGTTTTGGTGTTTGTGCTTTCTTTGTTGTGTGTGGTCAGCTGTAAGTCTACTTTTGCCTTGGTGAGGTGCCACGGGGGGAGGTCGGGGAAAAGAAATTGTTGGATGTCTTGTTTGGAAAAGTGTACGCTTTTGAGGTCCTCAAGGATTCTGAGGCCGAAGGGTTTGATGAGTTTTTTGTTGTTTTGGAATTTGTTTATGGATTCTGGGTTTGTTTTAAAAATGCAGTTGTTCGCTGGATTTTCCGGTGTTGAGCTCTGTTTAATTGCGTATTGTAGTGAGAGTTGTGTGCGTCTGAGTGAGAATGGTGGTATGTTTGCCTCGGCATGGAGGCTCTCCACCGGGGAAGTGCGGAAAGCTCCCAGAGAGAGGCGGAGTCCTTGGTTTTGTACTGGGTCAGAGGGTTGGGGTCCAAGTGCGACACCTCGCCTTTGAAGGGGTTGCACCTTCTGCAGACGAAGCAGTGGGTCTATTTATATCCCCCCGACCCACTGGGGGTTTGCAGCATCTGCTCTCCTTGATCCACGATTTAAAAAACCTGCTTTCTCGTCAGAAGATATTCTAGAAACAGCCAGCACAAGGCTTGTCGTAGAAATGGCATCCATCAAGCCAGCCTGACACAAAGAAGGAAGGCGGCTGTCAACTGAGACAGAAGACAGGTCTGGGCATTACAACTTATGATCCCAGTTTGACGAACTTGTCACGTCTACAACGACAAAGAGAACACAGACAGTCAACACAGAAATAAAAAAGGAGGTATTTTGAGGAAGAAATAATCCCAATAAGCAACAGCCCGGTGGATTATTGGAAACAAAAGAGAAGTTATTTCCCAGATCATCCAAGCTTGCACAGAAATATTTATGCATTCCTGCATCTTCTGTGCTGTCGGAACGACTATTTCCTGCTGCAGAGAAACTTATTACAATAAATAAACAGACACATTTGCGAGGCAGCATGGTAAGTGTTTTACGGCGCATCCCAACTGCATAAGGTCATATGAGCGCGTTCAGTTGGTAGGAAATTTTGAATTTTGCCCGGGTGGCGGCCGAAGCCTACTCTTATCGATTTTAGACCACCAAGGGATCTTTCACGTTCGCAACTTGCACACGGGACCTCCGAGATTTTTCGCCCTTGTCCGAGAAGGCTAGGTGTAGATCTTTTCTACCAGAAGATCGGGGGTGGGGCTGAAAGACAGCAGTAAGAAGGAGCCAAGGAGTAGCAGTAGAAAGGCTTCAGAAAGAGCCAGAAGCCCAGAGGAAGGGGGAAAGTGAGTGAGGGGGAAGAGGCAGGAAGAGGAGACTAAAGCAGACGACAGAACATTGCAATAGAGCAGGAAAGAAGGTGAAAGAAGACAAATTTAGAGAAGAATTTTTTTTCGGTCGCTACCAGGATTCGAACCCGTGACCTTTGAATGAGAGGCAAACACCTTAACCTCTAGGCCACGAGAGCCCACAATTGCACTTTTGGGCGTGAAGGCAAAGGAGAAGCAATCAGAATAGTGTAAGGTGTGGAAATCTGGAATGCCATCAAACTTGGCCCCCCAAACTATTTCGTTGCTGGAGATGATCCATCTCTCTCCTCTGAAGATGAGACACACCCACCAGCAAAAGCAATCTCTTCAACTCAGAGGCAAGAAGACAGAAATGACTGGCACCCCGAGAACGAATGCTCCTCTAGTGATAAAGCAGGGAAGACAATCGAATCCTCTTACGATCAGCCTCAATCACCAGAGTCGCCTGACGTTTCTTTTGGCCTTGAATACATGTACCTGTCTGCTTCAGATGATGTACAGGTCAGACATGGATCTAGCAGTACATGTACAATAATGCAGCAGCTAGCTGGATGTTTTGATGGGCAAATTACAATCAACAGCACTTTCTTCTTGCTCCCGTGGTGTTCCATTAGGAGAAAAAAAGACTGCTTTGTTCTTGTAAATAATGAAAATAATCTACAAGACATGGAAAAGAGCTGAGTTACAGAGATTATGCTGTCCACCGGGAGGTTCTGGGAGGTTTTTGTTTCAGTAGAGGTTTTACAGCGCTCGCAACTGCATAAGGTCATATGAGCGCCAGAAGATTGTGTTATAAGAGAGTAACAAACACAAAAAAGAAGTTAGTTTTAGTTTTTTACGGCGCTTCGTTGTGAGTTTAGTTAAGTTTTGTAAGAGTTTTACCGCACTTGCAACACAAGTTGCCGAAGTTCGTTGAGAGTCACCGTGTGAGTGCAGCGGAGGCTTTAGGTGTGAGAGAACTTCGTGTTCTGGGGAGGGGCGCGTCTTCAGAAGTCGTTCTCGCTGAAGAAAAGTCTAGCACAGAAGGCAGGAAGAAAGCTCTGAAAAAGATCGTGTACGGCGAACAGGAAAGCCTAGGTGAAAAACTCAAGAAAATGTCTGTTTGTTTGTTTTTGTAAGTGTTTTACGGCGCTCGCAACTGCATAAGGTCACATGAGCGCGCGGGACACACTAAACTTTTTCAGTTGGTAAGAAATTTTGAATTTTGCCCGGGTGGCGGCCGAAGCCTACTCTCATTGATTTTAGACCACCAAGGGATCTTTAACGTGCACAACTTGCACACGGGACCTCCGAGATTTTTCGCCCTTGTCCGAGAAGGCTAGGTGTAGATCTTTCCTACCAGAAGATCAGGGGTGTGGCTGAAAGACAGCAGTAAGAAGAAGTCAATGAGTAACGGTAGAAAGGCTGCAGAAAGAATCAGGAGCCCAGAGGAGGGGGCAAAGGAGGTGAAGGGGTGGGGGACAGAAAGAGGAGACGAAAGCAGACAACAGAACATTGCTAGAGAGTAGGAAAGGAGGTGAAAGGAGACAAATTTAGAGAAGAAAATTTTTTGGTCGCTACCCGGATTCGAACCCGGGACCTTTGAATGAGAGGCGAACACCTTAACCTCTAGGCCACGAGAGCCCCCAAAATGTCTGTCTTCCTCAACGAGGTAACCATCCTGAAAGAGCTGAGTCACCCGAACATCGTTGAACTACAGAAAGCTCTGAAAAAGATCGTGTACGGCGAACAGGAAAGCCTAGATATAAAACTCAAGAAAATGTCTGTCTGTTTGTTTTTGTAAGTGTTTTACGGCGCTCGCAACTGCATAAGGTCATATGAGCGCGCGGGACACACTAAACTTTTTCAGTTGGTAAGAAATTTTGAATTTTGCCCGGGTGGCGGCCGAGCCTACTCTCATTGATTTTAGACCACCAAGGGATCTTTAACGTGCACAACTTGCACACGGGACCTCCGAGATTTTTCGCCCTTGTCCGAGAAGGCTAGGTGTAGATCTTTCCTACCAGAAGATCAGGGGTGTGGCTGAAAGACAGCAGTAAGAAGAAGCCAATGAGTAACAGTAGAAAGGCTGCAGAAAGAATCAGGAGCCCAGAGGAGGGGGCAAAGGAGGTGAAGGGGTGGGGGACAGAAAGAGGAGACGAAAGCAGACAACAGAACATTGCTAGAGAGTAGGAAAGGAGGTGAAAGGAGACAAATTTAGAGAAGAAAATTTTTTGGTCGCTACCCGGATTCGAACCCGGGACCTTTGAATGAGAGGCGAACACCTTAACCTCTAGGCCACGAGAGCCCCCAAAATGTCTGTCTTCCTCAACGAGGTAACCATCCTGAAAGAGCTGAGTCACCCAAACATCGTTGAACTACAGAGAGCTCTCAGCTGTCGAGAAGAACTAGTTCTCGTGTCGGAGCCACACAGCTCGGATCTAGCCAGTGCCCTACCTCGTCTCACAAACTCTGACGTCATTTGCTACTTCACACAGACCGTCAGCGCGTTAACCTATCTCCATCAGCGCCGAATTATGCATACAGGGATTATGATGTCCACCGGGAGGTTTTGGGAGGTTTGGGTTGTTTTTTGGGAGGATCTGGTATAAACAAGTGTGTGAAACTTGTTTCTATTTACGCAGAGAGACGAAGTCTTAGGGTTGCTTATTTTTCTTCTTTTTTTTTTGGTAAGTTTTACAGCGCTCATAACTGCAAAAGGTCATATGAGGGCACGGGACACATTAAACATTTTCAGTTGATAGGAAATTTTGAACTTTGCCCTGGTGGCGGCCGAAGCCTACCCTTATCGATTTTAGACCACTAAGGGATCTTTCACGTGCGCAACTTGCACACGGGACCTTCGAGATTTTTCGCCCTTGTCTGAGGTGAGCTAATCGGATGAAGATAACCAATCTGATTCAGGTCAAACTTCATTAGGAAAATTTAAAACCGTGGAGAAGGCGTGAAAGAGCAAAAAAACAAACAAAAACCCCAAAAAACCGAAAGGTCAGGAGAGGCAGACCACTTGCAGGGCCGTTAAAAATAAGGGTGACCGTGGTCGCCAAGTAGTACAACCCGCTCTCCCAGAACTTCTTTACTCAGGGCAGCCACAGCGCGGTCCAGCAGCAGGAAGAGGGTGGAGCCGCGGAGTCCCGAGGATGAGACGCCAACATCGCGGTGCTCGAAACATTAAGGAAGAACGGACCAGGAAGACAAAAATGTATGTACAATCGTGATTACGAGAACGAACAGCGATATGGCGGGTAACACGAAATTGAATTTATATGTCTCGCTCAACGTAGGAACTTTAAATGGTCGGTTTTAAGGACAAGGGGCTATCACGAAAAATGCTGTTTAGAGAAAATCGATGGTGAAGTTGTTTCCCCTTGCTCAGTTTCATAAAAAAAACGAGGAGAGTTTTCTCTATAACCAAACAAATATACACAACGATGAAACCAAACTTTTCCTATAGGTAGGGCAATGCCCACTTTTGGTGTAGGTCAAGATTTCTGGAAACCCTCGAAATCTGGGTTAGCCCGCTTGTCCTTAAAAGCGACCAAATGTACGGGGATTTAAAAATTATAAGAAACTATGAGCATTCTTAAAATTTTCCGGGGTCTGAAAAATTAGATGTAATAGGTATACAGAAAAGTCATTTATCAGAGTTAAATCAAAATAAATCATTAAAGCAATGGGGTGGTGTTATACACTTTAGTCGCGGAAGCAATAGGAGTAAAGGCCTTGCTACTCTTTTTAA
>NW_004797334.1:1908856-1920286 GCF_000002075.1 Aplysia californica | reverse complement strand
ACACACACACACACACACACACACACACACACACACACTTACACACACACACACACAGTCAAAAAGAAATGAGAAATAAAATTTTCAAAACACACGGTAATAAAAACCATTAGAGCGCCACTTACAAAAAGGACAGTGTGGTGAACTAATGAATAAAACCATGTCTATAATAACAAGTAATGGACAAACAACCAACAGAACAGTCTGTGTGACTACTACACAATGAAAGACAAAGTCAAACAGTTTCGCTACCTCAAAATTACATAGTTCTATCTGCTCAGTACCTAGTTTTGAGAAATTTGACATAAAAAATTTTGAGCTTCACAATAAATCCCAACCTTTTAGTTAAGTTTTAGTAGAGGTTTTACAGCGCTCGCAACCGCATACGGTCATATGAGCGCCAGAAGATTAGAGGTGTTACAAGAGAGTAGCAAACATAAAAAAGAAGAAGGGGAGATAAGGGAGATAGATGTTTGACAGGAAAGAAGAAGCAAACCACACCAGAGCACCCGTCAACCACACACGTCAAGCTTTTTCGAATGCAATTCTTTGAACATCTTGATAAAGACTAACGACTCAGAATCTTACGATTTTGATAGAGCAGATAGCGCATTTGGTTTCTGATTTCATGGCCTTAGTTTAGTAACTCAAAACGGTAAAACAAAATGTCCGATAGAACTTTGTAATTCTGAGGTAGCAGTTCGTTGAGACAGCAGACACTGTAAAATTAGTGAAAAAATAATTATATCACCACAATATGAGAGAGGAGTAAATCATCATTGCCTTTCTCACCCTGGATCAGGATATAGGCCACAAACAAACACATTCTCACCCTGGATGAGAATATGAACAAACACTTTTTCACCCTGGATCAGGATATATATAGGCCTCAAACACTTTCTCATCCTGGATCAGGATATAGGCCACAAATAAACACTTTCTCAAACTGGATGAGAATATGAACAAACACTTTCTCACCCTGGATCAGGATATAGGCCACAAGCAAACATTTTCCATCTTTTCCTATCAGGGGCTAGCTTCTTGGTGTTATTTCATGTCTTCCCACTTTTCTGTACGTCATCAGTACATGACACTTACATAATCCAATTAAACAGATTTCTTTTAAAAAGTAGGTGTAAAACATCCCGATGGATACAATTTACATCATTCAGGAGACAGGCTTATCGACCCTGGTGCGACGGCGAAGCGCCAAACCGCTAGCCAATATCACAGATGCCATTTAACTGAATAAAGTTTGGTTTTACAAAGGGTTTTGCGGAACTTGGAACACAAATTAAGTCAATTGAATGAAGAGAATTAGAGGTGTTACTGGAGAGTAACATACAAAGAGTAAAAAAAACGAGAGATAAGGACAATAGACGATAGATGTTTGAGGAAAGAAGGAGCAAACCACACGAATACACTCACCAACCACCCTAAGCAACGAGCTTTTTGCATTACCATGACTCAAACTACCATATTTATAGTGACAGATAACACATCTTTGCTCTCTCTGAATTAAAAACGAAACAAACAAAAACTATTTTAGAGAAGTTTACGAATTATTTCTTGGGGTTAAAAAAATTACAGAAATAAACGTTATACGTTTTAAACCGGCTTTTTTAAAGACAAAACATTGGTACTATGCAAATACAGAAAAGAACATTACTCGAGTTGCAGAAGCGAGACTGTTGTATGTTATGTTCCAGCAACTAACAACAGCCTTGTACCTTAATACATGTATTATTAAGGTCTACATGGTAGCATCCTGCAAATTGAAATACGCAAGCCATTGAGCTTCAGAAATATGTCCGTACACATCTATGAAAGATATGAAAGATAAGTATTAAAGCACATCATAAAGATACATTATGTTCTTTCTCTTCCTTTGAAAAGAAAAGAAAAAATTGACTACTGTTCAAGTGAACAAGTGCCACGAAGTACAATATCAATAACAGACTCAAACTGCCCCCTTTTCAGAATGACAATAAAGTGTGAAATGGCATAGATAGGCTTAAGGCTCCTATCAACATATTATATATTATTAGGTTCCTCTTTCAAAACCTCACAAAGATAAGACTTAGTCATCTTATACAGCTTTTTGACCAGTATCCAGTTTACAAATTGCTTTGGTGTGGTTTGCTTCTTCTTTCCTATCAAACATCTATCGTCTTTATCTTCCCTTCTTCTTTTTTTGAGTTTGTTACTCTCGTGTAACACCTCTAATCGTCGGCACTTATATGACCTTATTGTGTTGCAAGTGCTGTAAAACTCTTACTAAAACTATAAAAAAAATAAAATTGAATAACAACACATAAACCTATGAATTTATGTAAACAGTATCTTAGTAAGCAAAATTGTTCATTTCAAAACATCTTTTTCTCAAAGTGGATATAGGTCTATATTTGAAACTTTTTTTTTTTAATGGTTACTTTGGAGAAAAGAAATTAATTTTTGTCAGGGTGTATTCAAAATGTCAGTGCTAACCTGAAGATAAAAAGAAAGGAAAAAAAAATAAATCTATATTTAAGTTTTCGTAAGAGTTTACACCACTTGCAACACAATTAGGTAATATAAGTGCCAAACATTCCAGGTGTTACTAGAGAGTAACATACAAAGAAAAATAGGACGAGAGATAAGGACCATAAATGTTTGCATTGATAGGAAAGAAGGAGCAAATCACATCAGAGCACCTGCCAACTACTGACAACATAAACTGTCCAAACATACCATTAGTAGATTTATATCAAATAATGCCATACTCTAAAAATAGAAATGATGGTCTCACACATTCTGTTACTCATATCAGTAAGTCATTTTGAGCAAAACAAAACAGCCCCCCCCCCCCAACCCCCCCACAAATTAACAAAAAATCAACAAACCACCACCCCAAACAAAAATTACCAAAAAAAATAAAATAATATAATTAAATATAAAAAAACAAAACAAAAACAGCCCAAAAACAAAAACAAAAAACTGTGAAAAGAAAAGTAAAATAAAATGAAAGCAGGTTGTTAAAAGCCTGCACCTTCAAGACACTGGACGGAAACATCATAGGTTGAGAGGCTTAAGGAAGAAACTAAAAGACACCAGAAGATAATGCTCGTAGAGGAAAAAAAAAACAATACTGAAAAAAAAACCCAACAACGCAAGAAAAAATGTTTGCAGGTTTATTTCAAGAACAGTACATACGGTACTAAAAGTTAATCATCACAGGCTACGCCCAAAACCAATATGGATGAGTTAAACCTTAAAGTTTGCCCTTTCTCATTCCCCCTTTTTTCATAAGAGTTTTACGGCACTCGCAACACAATAAGGTCATATAAGTGCCGAAGATTAGAGGTGTTACAAGGGAGTAACAAACACAAAAAAAGAAGAAGGGGAGATAAATGTGATAGATGTTTGACAGGAAAGAAGGACTAAACCAGACCAGAACACCCGCCAACCACCCATTTTCTCATTCCCCCTCCTAAATAATAAGTATAATTAATTAAAGTAAAATTATTAAATCATTAGACCAGTGTCTGTGGTGTAGCGATTAGGCGCTTCTCTGTTGAAAGTAGAAGAACTGAGCTCGAATCCCGAGAGGGGAGAATTTTTATCGAGTATCTTTGTCTCTCTAATGGGATTATGTAACCCTCTCAACCCGGGTTGGCTCTGACAGGTAGGGTTGAAAGCCCGCCTCCTAAATGACCTAAATTGTGTCGATGGAGGCATGAAATCAGATACATAAAAAAAAAAAAATAATGATTAAAAGATCACTTAGGAGGCTGGCTGCTTTGAACCTGTCTGTCAATGCTGACCTGAGGCTACAGAGAAACATACAAAAAACAGAACAGGGAGGGGATAAGGACGATAGACGTTTGATAGGGGAGAAGAAGCAACCCCCCCCCCCACAAGCACACCCATCAACCACCTACTTACACCCAAGTGGCTGGTCTAAAGGTGTACATTATGACAAACATTACATGAAGCAGAAAACATGGATCATTTCTCAGACATTAAAAAAAAAAAAAAACTCAGAAAGAATAATCATTATTCATTTCTAAAGTGGTGCAATAGATGTTAATTGTGTAGAAACATCTAGTAAAATAGAGACATTTGTGTAAACTTTGTACAGTGGCACTTTCTGCAAACAGATATATCATACAATAACATTTATCATTATCTTAAGCGGAGGGTGTAGCCTCTCATTTGTGTCTCCCATAACAAAGATAGAAAGTGAAAGTCACATTTGTGCCTCGGGTTCTATCATTTCCCAAACCAAACACATCGAGTTCTTTTGTATAATATATATCTTCCTATCCTTTAGACACACAAATACAAAATTGCTTCCATGGGTTTTTCAACAACTTCTTTCACACCACCTAGTAAGATCACTGAGTTGAGTGATTATAATGTCTGATTTGCCTAATTTGATACATCAAGATGATGATATAAATAATAATAATAATAATAATAATAATAGTAAGTAACACACAAAAACTTTAAAAAATAACATTATTCTATTGTATCAAGTCGCACTTATACCAGAAAGCCTATTCCTATGATGATATCAACTAACCACCACAAACTTCCGCTGTAATCGTGCAGTGAAAGGACATAATATCATCAAAAAGTTTTCAATGTACCTGAGCAATGTTGAGATCTCACAACATGGTAGAAGGCGAGACTGATTCGGTTCAGGGCAAGGGCAAGAAAAACAATAGGAACAGCACACAACACACTATTGACTTCAAGGGCTGAGACAACAATATGAAAACACTCGGTACTTGAAGCTCACACTTTAGTGTAAAAGTAAAAGGCATTTGCCCAGGCTGATATACCCAGGATATGTCTGAATTGATGAGTCATGGTACTGTTGCATCACAATTTGAGCATCTTGCCAACAACAGGGCAGAAGAATATTCAAGTATGTTTTCCCTTACAACAAAGCTCTTTCATCAAAAGAAAAACTTTTAAAAATAAGAGCATGATAACCAACCAACCAACCCCCCCTGCCCCAACAGCACTGAGCCACGGATCTTTTGCAACTGTCTCTCGGTGTACGAAGATACAAAGGCATACACTAAAAGGGACGGGCATCAAACAGGACAGATTTTACAACAAAGCAGTGAGCAAAGGATACCGGTTGTGTTTACATGTCACAGGAATCGAAAGTTCACAAATGTTTGTCCCTTCAACTAGTTTTACAGAATTTGTGAGAGTGGGGGAATCCGAAATTGGGTGTGTGTGTGTGGGGTGGATGGGGGGGTTATTACAGAGATCTGAAAAGTTTGAGTTTGAGTTAAGAAAAGCACATCCACAAAATAATGGTCAAATGGTAAAGAAGCAAGACAGGTTGACTGTAACAAAACAGGGGAAAGAAAAGAAGTAGGATCTACCAGTGGCGCCCTTCAACCACCCGCATAATCTGTTAAAAACTAAGCTGACTGGCAGCGGGACAACATATACACCAAGGACAGGTTATACCCTACCTCGTCCTATACAACAGCTGTGAACATGAACTAAAATCACTGAAGACAGTTGCATCCCTTGAGAACTGCTTTTGTCAAATCAAAATGTTGTGAATGACATCTGTGAATTTATTTTTCTTTTCCCATTTATTTTGAGTTTGTTTGAGTAAAAAGAAGCACATCGACACAATAATGGTCATTAAGCCCTGGGAAAAAGCAAGACAGACAGAAATATCAGAGGGAAAGTAAAGAAGTAGGATCTATCAGTGGCACCCTCCAACCATCGGCTTATTTATCCCAGCAACAGAGAGACAATCCACTTGATGATTGATGACATAACGGTAATGTACACGAGACAGTTAATGTACCTGAACACTTCTTTCATACTAAACATTGTTGTTTTGAAAAGCCAGAGGGAGAAAAAGGATCCTTCAGACAATCAAAAAGAGAAACAAGCAATTTACATAAAAAGAGAGCTCAAATCGCTCTTAAACACCCTTTACACTTTTTACAAACGAGTAAAAAGTTTACCCATCGGCAATTTCTCAAAGCTTGTTGCAAGGACTCACAAAAACTGAGCCCTGAAAAAAATCACATTCCAGACACAATAGCAACGGCCAACCATGGTGTTATAAGCACAATTCTGTAAGACAGAAAATTGTTGTCATGCAAAACAGAGACATGTCGAGAGAGAAAATGAACGTTCTAAAGAGATGCGGAGAACCGCCATGCAACAAAGTTAACAATACTCGAGACGTAGGAAAATACAGTTGCTTATATTTCTACTCTTGTATGCACTGATCAGACAAATCAATAATATGTGCTACACTTTTTTCCAAAAAAAATATTTAAAAATCATCAAAGAGCACGTGAAAAACAAAACAAACAAAACATCCCCCTCCCCCACCCTATAAATTTAAACAACCCATATATTACAGATGATAGGAACAGTATGAGAAACAAAATGACGAAAATGTGGTATTGGTCAATTATTTTTTTTCTTGTTCTATGCATGCACCAGTAGACGTTCCTGTGAGGACAGCGCCGCAGCCATCATCACCACCTGTCGGACCACTCAGGTCTCATGTCCCCGCGTTTGGTCGCGCTGCTTGGCCGACTGCTGCGACGGGAGCCACCTGAACGGACTGATGACGTCGCACTGAAAGGACAATTTAAAAAATAAAATTATTTGTCACTTATTTTTTTAGTAAGACTTTTACGGCACTTGCAACACAATAAGGTCATATAAGTGCCGAAGATTAGAGGTGTTACAAGAGAGAAACAGACACAAAAAAGGAGGATAGATCAGGACCATAGATCGATAGATGTTTGATAGGAAAGAAGGAGCAAACCACACCAGAGCACCCGCCAACCAATCACGAAGACACTTTGAAGCTACACCGCAAAGACAAATTTTTTGAAAAATCATGACACTTTGATGTCACACTAAAACGACAATTTTATAAAAAAATCATAAGACACTTTGAAGTTGTCTCCAAAAAAAACCTTTACCCACGGAGACACGCATAAAAACGGTTAAAATAGAGATTGAAACACAAGATCTCACATATGTACTTGGTCATCATCCCGAATTATTATGACAGATTTACAAAACAAAAATTTCAATTTTGAAGGAAGATAGAGCACACACTCCATGTGACGTCCGTTTCAGGCGATACACACTCTAAGGGTCTTGACTAAATTAATTGTCTATGACATTGTCACTCTCTCTGCTGCATTGGCGTGGCTGATCTTTGCTGATGTACCTGGATCTTGTACGGTTTAAACTTCAGATGGCGCTTTAACATGCGCCAAAACAGATTCTCTAGCAATAGTTAATTATACACTATGACGACGAACTGACTTTTAGGTTCTTCCCTCACAGGCTCCATCACTACTGCAACATTCTCAGGAGTGCATATTTGCATCGGTCTCTCCCACTGTGGGTGACCCTAGGTTTTTTTTTCTCGTTTTTATTTTCAACAGAGCCATGTGACTAGAAGTCAGCCACCTACTTAAGTATTGTAACTTTACTCTGTATTTTCTTACGGTCTTTAGTGTTAATTCCAAACCATTTACAGAAGAGATTCCGTGTCTGCATAGGGGACTTTGTTTCGATATATGTTTCAACCATAAAAATATGTTGTTCAACAGTGAACTGTATCTTCAGAGTAGTCATGGCTGCTTCCAAGGTAGTTGCTTTTGTTACATATTTCTCCTTCAGCTTGCTTTCCATCAAATTTTGTGTGAATTGTGAACTTTGGTGCAGAGTTATAGGCTTTCCCGCGGGTAAAGGTTTTTTGGGGGGGTCAGTAGGTATGTAAACTGTCACCACAATGACAACATCAATCGTCACCACACCACAACAACAACCACAAAAACCACTCCAACAACAACAACAACCACCAACACTACCACAACCACAAAAACCACAAACCACACCCCCACAACAACCACACCTCTACAACAGTCACCACCAACCATACAAAAACCACCACCACCACACAACAACAACAACCCCCATAACCACTCACCTATGTATGCTGGTCATACTGCGAGTCCGGCTGCCGATGGAGCTAGTGGAGTCATCCATGAGCGGACGGCGGCCGCGGCGAGGCATGGGGTGTAGAGCCCCGATAGGGACCCCGTGTAGGGTGGTGTTCTCAAACGACTGCAGCTGGTTGTCCCGGCTGATAGACTTGGTCGGCTTCACCTTCTGCAAGCGCTTCAGGAAAGCCTGTGGAAGTTTATAAAAAAATCGTTTTAGCAAACGTTTTACGGCACTTGCAACACAATAAAGTCAGATAAGTGCCGAAGAATAGAGGTGATGGACTTGGTCGGCTTCACCTTCTGCAGGCGCTTCAGGAAAACCTGTGGAAGTTTGTTTTAAAACAAATAATTTTAGTTAGCATTTTACAGCATTTGCAACACAATAAGGTCAGATAAGTGCCAAAGGTCAGAGGTGATGGACTTGGTCAGCTTCACCTTCTGTAGGCGCATCAGAAAAGCCTGTGGGAGATCAGAGAACATGGGGCATGTGAGTCTTGAGTTTGAATAAAGAAAGGCAAAAGTTTGTGAGTATTTGATTCTCAGGAAAGCATGTGGGAGATCAGAAAAGATGACGCGTGTTTAGTTTTAGAAATAGTTACAATAAGGTCATGTAAGTGCCGACGATTAGAGGTGCTTTAAAAAAGTAAGAAACACAAAAAAAAGGAGGAGGAGAGATAATAAGGATGACAGATATTTGATAGGAAAGAAGGAGCAGACCATACCAGAGCATTCACTATCCACCCGCATGGGGTGTGTGAGTCAAGAGTTTGAGAAAAGAAAGGCAAAAGTTTGAGAGTACCTGGTCTTTAGGAACGCCTGTGTGAAATTGGAAACATGCGTGTGAGATTTGGGGTTTTTATGTTTTTTAAAATGTAAATGTCGGCAAATCATTCTTCATCTCATATTTTTTCTATGCCATGAAGATTGGACTGTAAATTACTTATTTACAGTCCAATCCTCATATCAAAACGATGTGTGACGGAAAAAAGATCTTCGGCCATGGAAAAGCAATAACGTCGATTTTAGAAGAAAAAAAAAATCTGGCATACACGGGTTCTGGGTTTCTTAAACTGAATATGAAGGGTATCAGTCATCCCAAAGTTATTGTTTCATTTGTTTGAGTAAAGAGAAGCACGTCGACACAAAAATAAACTTGCCATTTAGTGCTTGGAAAAAGACAAACAGAAACAACAGAGGAAAAGTAAAGAAGTGTGGCCTGTCAGTGGTGTTCTCTAACCACCCGCATCCAAAGTTAAAAGTTCATTCTCCAACATAAACCTTTCAGCTTGGGACTAGCAATCAAGAAGCGCATAGGATATTCCAGACGGGTAAAACATAACAGAACAGTTTATCTTCAGAAGAAAAAAAACAGTGTTAAGGCACACACATACACACACATAAACACATAAACACACGCACACACACGCACACACACACACACACACACACACACACACACACACACACACACACACACACACGCCCAAAAAAGAAGGAAAAATATATAATTTATTTTATGTTAACCCCCCCCCCCCCTTTCGTCCCCACTTTCCAATTTGATTTATGTAAACCACACGCACTGACACAACGAATTAGATTTATAATTCAAGAAACTGCTTATATGTGCATTTGAAACGGGGGGGAGGGGGGGGGGCAAACTGTGTTTCTTTAGTCAGGCAGCAGCGGTGCCTTTACCACTCCGGCATGTCAAAACTTCACACTCATAATAAAACCAGCATGAGATCTGTATACATTCTTTCAGACCAAGGTACAAAAGTCATTCAGTAAGCACTCTTGTAGATATTGATTTCCCCGGCATACGCGCACATCTTGACATGAGAAGGCGGTTGTAAGTGAATTCTATTGGGTGCGTGAGGAGCTTGTATAGTAAAGTAACAGGCATAGACTTCCATTCCTATGTGATATGCAGAAAACGTAAAATTGAATACCTAGATTTAAGTTTTATAAAGAAGTCCAAGAGCACAATCATTCAAAATCTACCTGCCTCCCCTCCCCCAACTATTTTCTCCCTCCCCCTCCCTCTCTCTCTCTCTCTCTCTCTCTCTCTCTCTCTCTCTCTCTCTCTCACACTCTACCCCCCCCCCCCCCACACACACACACACATAAACCCTACACGATTTTATACCCTCATTCTCCCCAGTCTTCTCTCTCTCTCTCTCTCTCTCTCTCTCTCTCTCTCTCTCTGGGCCCCCCCCCCTATCATTCTCTCTCTCCCTCTCTCTTTCTCTCCTCCCCCCCCCCTCTCTCCAGCTGGACAAGCCTGACGACGAAACGTACACCCCTGACTTAAACTTGAACGGCACCGACTGGACTGACAGGTAGCGGTAACACGTCGTGTTTCTTGAGGTGTACGCAACGCTTTCTCAGTATCTAGGGTGTATGCCAGGAAGGTCAGAGAACGTATAGGGTGTATGCTTTTCCCCTGGTCCTCTCTTCACGCCTTATAGATCTAAACTTTGTGGAAGGGGCTCTCGTGGCCTAGAGGTTAAGGTGTTGGCCTCTCATTCAAAGGTCCCGGGTTCGATTCCGGGTAGCGACCAAAAAATTGTCTTCTCTAAAATTGTCTCCTTTCACCTCCTTTCCTGCTCTCTAGCAATGTTTTGTTGTCTGCTTGCATTTCCACTTTCTGCCCCCACCCCCTCACCTCCTTTGCCCCCTCCTCTGGGCTCCTGACTCTTTCTGCAGCCTTTCTACTGCTACTCCTTGGCTCCTGCTAACTGCTGTCTTTCTGCCACACCCCTGATCTTCTGGTAGGAAAGATCTACACCTAGCCTTCTCGGACAAGGGCGAAAAATCTCGGAGGGCCCGTGTGCAAGTTGCGCACGTTAAAGATCCCTTGATGGTCTAAAATCGATAAGAGTAAGCTTCGGCCGCCACCCGGGCAAAATTCAAAATTTCCTACCAACGAAAAAGTATTAGGTGTGTCCCGCGCGCTCATATGACCTTATGCAGTTGCGAGCGCCGTAAAACCCTATACTAAACAAAACAAAAAAAACTTTGTTGAGAGGGCTAGACGGTCGGAGAACGTATAAGAACGTATAGGTGCATGTTTTTCCCCTGGTCCTCTCTTCACGCCGTATAGATCTATACTTTGTGGAGAGGGCTAGACGGTCAGAGGACGTACAAGAACGTGTCGTATAGGACTCTGGCCGTCTAGGTATAGGTGTATTTTTTTCCCCTGGTCCTCTCTTCACGCCTTATAGATCTATACTTTGTGGAGAAGGGATTAGCCCGGGCTATCATAAACACAGCAGGTCGACCAGAAGGTGGTTTGGTTGGGTGGATCTACTGAACTGAGCGGTGGGGATTGGGTGTATTGTTTGTTCTCTGCACTGCTGATCGGGGATCGTGTGAGAGCTCTCTCTCTCTCCCTCTCTCTCTCTCTCTCTCTCTCTCTCTCTCT
>NW_004797334.1:1903318-1905041 GCF_000002075.1 Aplysia californica | reverse complement strand
ATGTGTGTGTGTGTGTGTGTGTGTGTGTGTGTGTGTGTGTGTGTCTGTGTGTCTGTGTCTGTCTGTCTGTCTGTCTGTCTGTCTGTATGTATGTATGTATGTGCGTTCGTGCATGCGAGCAAACGAACACAAAATGACAACAACAATACACGATATCGATGTACACATAAATTGATTATTTCCTTAGCCCTGTCACCATGGCACTGCACTGTAAACAATTTAGTTTTTTGTTGTTCTGCCGCTTAAAACATTCTCTGAAAGTTGAATGAACCCCTTAGGGCCTATGATTATCGTTTACCTCCTGCTACTTGTTACAGTTACGGAACATTGGAAATAATCGATGAAGTCTGGCGCGTAATGCTAAAGGACCCGCGCGCGGCTCCTGAAAGGTCAAGCATAATTAATTATTCCCACTGTTCCCCTTCAGCAAGTTGGGACTGTGACTTCAGCCGAGTGCACACTACATGCGCGCTACCCGAATTCATCTGATTTGAGTCAGAGCCAGTAAAATTTTTCTTCGTAGTCTGTTTTGTTTGGGTTGAGTAAAATAGAAGCACATCGACACAATGATGGTCATAATTTAGTGCTGGGTAAAAGTAAGACAGACAGAAACAGGGGACTCTCGAGGCCTAGAGGTTAAAGAGTTCGCCTCTCATCCAAAGGTCCCGGGTTCGAATCCGGGCAGCAACCGAACAATTTTCTTCTCTAATATTGCCTCCTCTCACATCCTTTCCTGCTCTCTTGCAATGTTCTGTCGTCTGCTTTCGTCTCCACTTTGTGCCCCCACCCTCTCACCTTTCCACTGCTACTCCTTGGCTCCTTACTGCTATCTTTCAGCCACACCCCTGATCTTCTGGTGGGAAAGGTCTACACCTAGCTTTCTCGGACAGGGGTGAAAAATCACGGAGGTCCCGTGTGCAAGTTGCGCACGTTAAAGATCCCTTGGGGGTCTAAAATCGATAAGAGTAGGCTTCGACCGCCACCCGGGCAAAATTCAAAATTTCCTACCAACTGAAAATGTTTAATGTATCCCGCGCGCTCATGACCTAATGCAGTTGCGAGCGCCGTAAAACACTTACCAAAAGAAGAAAAAAAGACAGAAACAACAGAGGGAGGGTAAAGAAGTAGGACCAACCAATGGTGCCCTCTAACCACTCACTTTCTCCATGGATGGGGCAAAATTTACAATTTCGATATAATTCGACCGAAATCGACAAATTCGATTCTGACCTTCACAAATAAACGTTTTGTTCTTCAATTTTCAGCGTCTCGAGTCGAATCGGTCGCATTGTGCTAAAATGATAGATTTCTGCCCCGTTATTGGGAAAATTTTGATCGATATATGGTGAAATGATAGAGGTTTAATGCCCCTATCAACTCTATTTGATTATTTAAGAGGCGGGACTTCCAAGTTTAACGTCCATCTCCAAAAGGACCACGCCAAAGGGGAAATTCGTGTAAAGCGCCTTTCCCAAGGACAAATCATCGGACCGAGCTGATGCTTGAACCCCAAACCTGAAAATCTGACCGGACCTGACTCAATTCGACTTCATTCGAACAGTAGTGTGCACTGGGTATAACATAATAACCGGAACCATGAAGGAACTTGTCACATACAGAACGAGTCCCCGCCAACGGTGGAATACATCAAAAGGAATTTTAATACTGTGAGAGTGTACGAGAGTGTGTGCGAGTGAGAAGAGTGAGAGAGAGAGAGAGAGAG
>NW_004797334.1:1900310-1901391 GCF_000002075.1 Aplysia californica | reverse complement strand
GTACCTTGTCAACGTGTCCTACACTCAATCAATACCGTGTCCCCGGTTCCAGCTATGGACTCCATGGTGATGTCAAACATCATCAGCCATCCGGTAATGGCCTTTGGTGGTAGACGACAAAGTTCTTGTGTCTGTCTGTCTGTCTGTCTGTCTGTCTGTCTGTCTGTCTGTCTGTCTGTTTTCAAAGCGACACACTTCTTGTCTGTCACTCTATCTGTCTGTCTTTCCGTCTGTCCGTTCGTCCGTCCGTCCTTCTGTCCGTAAGTTCGTCTGTACGTCTGCCTGTCTGTCCATACCTTGGAGTAACTATATAATATTTACTCCAAGGTCCATACCATCACTTCAAACAGGAGGGGTCACTATTTTTAGTACCCAAAAGCCCTTTAACCGCGAATAATCAAAATTTTTGTGTTTGCTTTTATTTGCCCTCAATTACGAACGTTACTGCATACAGCACAAGTGATTTAATTTAGCCAGGTAGTGAAAATGTCATGGTGTAATACCCAGTGCAAGCTGCCAATCGGATCCCATCGAACTGCGTCTTGTTTGTTTGTTTGTTTGGTTGATTGATTGGTTGTGTTGATTTGTTGGTTGGTTGATTGGTCGGTCGGTTGGTTGGTAGGTTGGTTGGTTGGTTGGTTGGTTGGTTGGTTGGTTGGTTGGTTGGTTGATTGGTTGGTTGGTTGGTTGGTTGGTTGGTTTTGTTTGTTTTGTTTGTTTGTGTGAAGGGAAGCACATCAGCGCAATAATGGTCATTTCGTGCCAGGAAAAAGTAAGACAGACAGACAGAACCAACTGAAGGAAAGTAAAGAAGTAGGACCTACCAGTGGCGCCCTCCAACCATCCGTCGGGGCAAGCCAGATGTTTTTCCTCCATGGAGGGGCATGATGGCACCATACGGCCGATTTAACTAGAGACCTTAAAAAACAAGCATGTTTGATTTGGAAGGTCACAGTCGAATTCAGTCGAATATGGTCGAATTGGGCCAAAATGGTGATTGGGGGTGCCCACTGGGTGATCGGGTCTGGTCGGAGCGGTTTGCTAGACAGATTGAGAACGCAAAGCGGCTATCGTGGCACAA
>NW_004797334.1:1884550-1898064 GCF_000002075.1 Aplysia californica | reverse complement strand
GTGTGTGTGTGTGTGTGTGTGTGTATGTGTTACAAGAGAGTAACAAACACAAAAGGGAAGGGGGACAGATCCGGACGATTAGTGCTTGTGATAGGAAAGAAAGAGCAAATCACACAAGGCACCCGACAACCACCCACTCAGAAAGCGGTAAACAAAAGTCAAAGACAAAGACTAGCATCGGAGAGACTACGAAACCGTACATTTCACAACGGATAAATCTAAACAGTATCAGTAAATGAGGGGGGGGGGGACTTTAAAGGTGACTCACCAAACGTCAACAGTACATTATCAGCTCACCAAACGTCAACAGTACATTATCAGTAAATGAGGAGAAAAAAATAAAAAAATAAAAGGGACTCACCAAATTCTCTGTCTCTATTCGCTTCATCTCCCGCTCCCTGTTGATGGCGGAGGCAGTGAGCTTGTAACTGCTGGGGCCTCTCGGGTACTGTTGTTTCTTCTCCCCGGCATGCACCCTGCGCACGATCTCTTTGAGCAGCCGCTGGTTCTCGCGGTCAATGTCTCTGCTCTGGTTTTTATCGAAGGTATAATTCGACTTATCGCTCCTTTTCAGGGACATCGGAGCGAACATGACCCTGCGGGAGTTCTCCTGCAGTCGCTTCTGCTTCTCCAGCTCCCCGACGGCCTTCATCAGAATCTCGAGGTCAAGGCCGCTCTTTTGCCGGTCGGGGTCTTCGTCTTCGTTCTCGAGGTCTGCGTCCGATATCGGCATTGCCCGGAACTTCATTTTGGAAGACCCCCCGTCGCCAGCAGCAGTCATCCTGGTCCCGTTTCTCTTGCCCTTCTGTCTGTTGCCGCCGTTGTTCCTCGGGGACTCCATTGGTGACACGTCGGTCATGTCGCTGTCAGAGAGAGAATCGGAATCCGCTTTGGTCCCTTTACCGTACCTCCTGTCTCTCTCTGACCCTTGACCTCTTTGGCCTTTAGCTGTCTTTGGTCGGTTTCTTTGGGGCTTCTCCTCGTCACTCCTGCTGTCCTCTCCCCACGCCTGTCTTTTGCTCCCATTACCAGAAGCTCTTCCCCCTCTCCTGCTGTTAGAATCACTTTTATTCGAAAAAGATTTTTTCCCAGCTCCCACATCATCCTCATCTGAATAGGCGCTAGAACTGTAATCATCTTCTCCCAAGCGGGAGCGGCCTCTCTTTGGCATGGTCTCCTCTCGCTGTTTGGCAACTGGGTTCGTGGGACGACCTTCCTTTTCATATCGACTGTCGTTCACAGACTTACTAGATCGAGATTCTGAGTAGCTTTTTGAGCGGCTGTCATCGAGGCTACTAGAGCGAGAGCGAGACAGCCGCTTGTCTTTGGACCTGGATGGACTGCGACTCCTGCTTCGCGACCGACTGGTTGAGCTCAGAGACGAAACGGATGACGAGCGATGGGAGTTTTTTCCTTTTTCTTTTCTTTGGTTCTTTTTCTGAGATTGGTTATCCTCACTGTCTGACACAGAATCTGAGGAATACTCCGAGCTGCTGCTCCGGCTGGAGACACTGCCAGACGGAGACCTCGCCTTTCTGTTGCACTCACTCACTTTGTCGATACTGTCAGACTGTCCCCTGGTACTTTCCTGATGGAAAGCAGGTTTGGCACTGCCCGGTCGTGGTCGCGTGGGCGGCTTTGATGTCGCTGCACGGGGCGGGCTTGATGGTGGTGGTGCACCATTCTCAGCGTTGCGAGGAGACTCGAAGAAGTCGAAGTCAAGACTTTCCCCCACGTCTCCAGTAGAGGCCATACTGTCCACTCACTGCCTACGGGAGAAATTGTAATTAAAAAGATTAATGACCACCTCACAAAACTGTGCGTCTCCCATTTTGGATCCTTTACCATACCTCCAATGGTCTGATATTATAGACATAGTAGTATGTCAGATTAAAATTAAAACATTCATCATAGTAGTCACAACAGTCAAATCTTAAGACTTGACAGTAAACAACAGGACATGGAAAGACCTCGACACAAATCTATAGAGGTAAATTGGAAAGTGGGCCTACACTGAGGGTGGACCAAAGACTGGCAGACAGATATAGAAAAAAACAGCTGGATAAAAGGCAAAGTAAATCCCACCTTATACAAAGCCTGAAAGGCTGTGGAGACCTTAATACAGCATCCCACCAGACGTGGGGGAGTTGTATCCCTGTTGGTGAACAGCAGGCTATTTGTACCTTTTCGTCAACTCGGTGTATGGAAACAATGAGCCTTTAACTACTTTTTAACAAAAAATGATGAAATAGTAAAGGTTCAACGCCCCCTATCAACACTAAATTAGGTAAATCTAAGAGGCGGTACCTCCCAGTTTAACGTCCATCCCCAAAAGGATCGAACCAAACAGGAAATTCGCGTGGAGTGCCTTTCCTAAGGAAGGACACAACATATAACGGATCTGACGCTCGAATCCCCGGACCCACAATCTCAGGCTTACGAGTCCAGTAGCCTAACCACTAGTTTACCGACGCCACAACTACTTTTCAATGATATTGTATTGTAAAGTTTAATTATATCTCGGTATCGAAGGAAGAAAAAAAAGAAAAACGGGCACAAGACTACAACTAGAACAAATCTACAGGGAACACTACCTTTTAATTGAATTGATTGTACATCCAGCTAATTGAGGAGGATAATGAATATTCTGGACAGACTGGTTTTATCCTTGTACTTGTTATATTTTCCATGTCAGTGATTGTCAGTCTATCTACCCTATTCACGAGAAAAAAATTAAAATAAAATTTTGTAAATATAAAAACATTACTTTCCAACAGATTGAACTTACTTTGGGTGTAGAAAAGTCTTGAAAAGAGAATAATTATTTCAACTGCTTAAATCTCTGGGACTTCTCAAGAAGCCTACATGACATGTACACTGTTTAAATCCTCTTCGTGAAAGAGTGTTAGGTTGGTCTGCACAGTTCTCACTGTGAATGAAAATACTTTTTCTTTTACTATACCAAATAATTTTTTAACAAATTGCTCAAGGGACAGTACAGTCGAACCTGCTCTAACCGCTACTTGAAGCAAAAAGGAAAAGTATCTTTACAAACACTTACTTCCCATTCCCCCACTGTATTTTTTTTACATTACTTTTAATAACACTGTCTAAGATCATCTCCTTCCTAAGACAGTAACTTTTCTCCTCGACAACACGTAGCAGTTGTAGCAATTTTGACTATATTATATCGTTCATCTCACAGAAGTCAGTGTTAATCTTTCTGTTAAAAATCATTCTTGCTGGTTTCAGTTTGATTATATTTGAGATTACCAACCAATGTGACTTTTCAACTAGACGAAACTGTTATTATCTAATGTATCCCAGGATATGTCACAAAAGCATGAAATGCTATAAATTCTGCTTTTGGCAAAAGTAACCTACTTCTCATAAAAGCACGCAAAACCACCATTATCCAGTTCCTATTGCAAGACAGTAATACAGAGCACATAAAAGAATACTTATTATGGCATAGCCTCTTGTCGAGCCTTCAAAAAGACAATCAAAGGATGCAGACAAACATTGATTGTGAATCATGGGGAAAAATAACAGTGCGCATAAAAAATGTTGTAACACTGCACATCCCCAGTAGGGGTGAGATGGTAACTTCAAATGAGAAACAGGCCAGACAACAGAATTATAATTGCAAAGTTTTGTGCCAGCCTTCTGTCAAAGAGGATGACCATAATATTATACATTTTAACACCATACTCTCTCATCAAACCAAGCTCGATTTCAAAACTTGTACCCATAATTAAAAAAATGACAAAGTAAAGCCGATTTAAATGCTTTAGTGACATATCCAGTAGTGACAGTTTGAGTCTCAAATTGTATTTCAATCTATTACTCAGCTCTCAATTTTCTTCTGCATTGGCCTACAAGTTGTTAGGAATCGCTAAATCCGTCCTGCAACTTGGACACATTTGTACATGCCTGAGTTAGAGGACGGCCAAACTTGATGCCTAGTTGTATTGATTTAGTAAATCATATAATGGAGTTTGGAAACAACTTCCAAAAGAGTAATGAGAGTCAGTATGACCGATTTTACCTTGGTATGGAAACAGTGGAAGAGAAAGTGGTTTTTACCTCAAAGGAAAAGTGGGTGATAACGCCATTTGATTGACAAAACAAGTGTACATGCTTTTTATCATATGATGTAATTTCACTCTGTACATTCTGTAATGCCAGATGAACAGAGATGCCAGGGTATTGATGTGTTTTGGTATTTTTGTATTAAATTCCTTTATGGTGACATCATGATGAAATCAATAGATAAAAAAAAAGTATGTTGAAATCTAAGAAGCCAGCATTCTTCCGCATTATATAATGTTGAGTAATTAATTTTAAACAATACGTGACACATCAAATCTGCCATGACCATCGGCCACCTGTACAAACGGCCACTTTGAATTCCCCCCCTTGCATTTTTTCTATTGTATTTTAACTGTGTAAAACGGGCCAGTCTAAATCGACCACAGCCACCCTATTTTATCGACCCACGGCCAAATTTGCCGTCCTGAGACGTCCAGGCTTTGTTAAAAATGATGCATTTCCCCATGACGCTGTGGACAAGCGGTCATAATTCATTCACCCGTAGTTTATTCTCAGTCCCTCCAATGGTCGAAATGGTCATGTTGCTTACATGTTTTGTTTGAACTGTATGTGTGTGGCGTGTGCGTGTGTAGGTCGCTCCCAATGATTACTCTTTCAAGTTGACCAACGGTTAACAATAAATTTTCATCTGCTGGTCAGGGAAGCGTGTGATCTGTCATAATCTAAAAGCCTCGCCCACAACTCAGTCCGTAAACCTAGTCAATAACAATGGAAGTCAACACAAACTGGCGACAGAGGCGTCGCTCGATCGCAGAGTGGTGGCAACCTATTTTTGTTTGTTTTACTGCAGCGCTTGGCCTTCCTCGTCTGACACATTTCATTCTGTTTTGACCTTTCACGGAAACATAATTTTAAAACAAATAATTAATAAAACTAACAAAAAAAATTCCCAGAACAACGTCCTATACTCATCCCCTTTCCAAAGAAAAGAACAACGACAAAATAAAAAATTTTAACGAGGCCTACAGCAGCTACAGTTGGGACCTCGACGATCAAAAGCAAATGGTTTATTTTATTTGGTAATTTAAATTTAATTAGTCCAGCGTACGACGGCCTTCAGTCTAAAAACAACCACTTTTCTCCTTGACAATGCGTGGCCGTCTTACACCGGCGGTTCGACTGTAAATTTACATTGTAATTAGTTTTGTAAGAACCGTACAACTCAGACAGTCGGCAGATGGCGGTTTAAATGGGCAAATAGTAGGCTATGTTTATATAGTCATTCCTTTATCATGTACATATATATATAGGCAAAACCTGGCGCTAAGTAGGCCCTAGCCGTCGAGAATGGAAGTGGAAAGGAAAGTGAGCTTCTGCACTGTTTCCGAAGAAAAATCGGTGCTTTTTCGGTAGTTCCCACCCCCCTTATTTGAGCCTGACCTACATCTAGATCTAGATCTATAGATACGTTTGATTCGCGGTGAGCTAAGACATCAAACCTAACAACTGCAAAACATTAAATAGTGGAATAATGTACATCACATAATCTTCTGTTATAACTGTTAGGTAACGTATCGGAATTTAGACACTACCTTTCTTCTACTCAGTAGTCACTTTTCGGTTACAGTGTACTATAAGACTATAATAAAACCAAAGAGCCTTTTCAGACGTGCGTTTCTTTACTCTCTCTATATCTGTTTGTACCCACAAACCGATCAATATTACATGGTGGCAGTGGTGGGATCACGCCTTCAGCCAGCATACGATCAATTTCGGTCTTGACTTTTGGCAGTAGAGGGTGTGCGACTTTTCGTGCTGTGTACAAGCACACAGGATCAGCGCCTTCTTGTAGCTTGATCATGTATGGGTCTTTCAGTTGTCCTAGTCCTTTGAAGACATCAGGGAACTCTCGTTTGAAATCAGAAGATGTCTCGTGGACTGCATTGAGTCTGGCAATGAGACCCAGCTTTACACAAGCTGACCTGCTGAGTAGGGCATGTGGCTGGTCTTTTACAACGAATATTGTCTCCTTCATGGCTTTTTCTTTGAACTTTAGATCAGCCTCAAAGGTGCCAAGAGTAGACAGAGTTGTGTCACCAGGGCCTTTTAGAATTTTGCCGCAGCTATTGAGAGGTTGACTTGTGTCCACACTTCTGTCTCCGATGACAGAGACCGCAGCACCAGTATCAAGCTTGAACTTTGTTGGGACGGAATTCAACTTGATAGCCGATCACTCATCTGGGCTGTCGACCTCGTTCACAGTGATGGAACCTAAAAAGTCTGGGGCCTCAGCTACGTGGTAGGAGTTGACTCCGACTTCCTGAACTTTGGGGTGACTTCGGCAAACTGCTTTATAGTGGCCTCTCTTGCCACAGGAACCACAGACTGCCGACTCGGCAGGGCAGGCGTCTCGTTTGTGGCTAGGGAGGCGACCACAGTATCCACAAGGTCTCTTGGAACCTATGTGTGGAGTGTGTGGTTTGTGCGGAGGCCTTGAAGCGCTTGACGCACTACGCATGTTGTGTGGCTTTGTTGTGACTAGCTCAACTCGAGGTCGTACGGGGGTGTCTGGCGTTCATCACGAGCTTCAGCTTGTCGGCTTACTTGTATAGCCTCACTGAGGGCGAGCTTGAGCTTCAGTTGGAGCTGTTTGGACAGATCATCGTCCCTTACTCCGACAACTATTCTGTCTCTTATAATGAGCTCATCTTTGAGGGCTCCATAGCCACAGTCATCTGCGAGCCTGTGCAAGTCTTGGATGAATATATCGACACTCTCTCCCGGTAACTGAGTGCGTTTGTTGAATTTTGCACGAGCGAAAATGATATTTTTGCGTGCATCAAAGTGAGTGTCAAACGCCTCTATCACTTCTGTGTATGTAGCGGTGCTTTCCTCGACTGCCAAAGTCGTGAGGATGTCGTCGGCTACCTCCCCCATAGTGTACAGTAGAGTACTGACCTGCTCTGACTGCGACTTGTTCTGCAGACCCGTGCACGAACGAAACCTGTTGAAACGTTGTCTCCAACGAGGCCGTGAAGCTTCTTCTCAAGAAAGCCAACAACCCGTACACTGCCTTCCTGCTATATCGGGCTACTCCTTTACAAAACGGGTATGCCCCAAGTGAGCTCCTCATGGGAAGGAAACTCCAAACCAAAGTTCCCATTATGCAGGACAACTTACAGTTACTTACACCCAAGTTATGTTGTGATATACCCTCTATTCGTCAAAGGGAGGAGAAGAGGAAAGAGATCATGCGTTTGCAATACAACAAGAGACACGGTGTCAAATCTCTTCCAGAACTTTGCCCCGGTGATTTTGTCCACATTCGAGACCTAGGCCGACCGGGCATCGTTAACAACAGACACCCCAATCCGCGCTCCTACACAGTGACCACTGAAAAAGGGAGCACCGTCCGCCGCTACAGAAGTCATCTCGTGGCTACCCCAGAGCCTACTACAACACAAGAGCTCGGAGACAACACACCGTCTTCGACACGGCAACCTGACACCCCAAGCCCTGCTCGGGAGTCCGCGCAAACGCCGGCGGCCCCAGCGCAGACACCACGGGTCAGCCGTTACGGCAGAAAAATCAGAGTACCAACGAGACTAGACCTGTGACCCAGTGACTGTGTGACCTATATTTAGCTCTGTGCTTTAAATTCTAATCAAAGTCTCAAGAACTCTTTAATTAAGTGTTGTAAACAAGTGAAACTTATAGAGATCTATTAAAATTTAGATGATTAAGTACTGGGACAATAACTTCGGGGGGGAGATGTGGAATAATGTACATCACATAACTCTTCTGTTATAACTGTTAGGTCACGTATCGGGATTTAGACACTACCTTTCTTCTACTCAGTAGTCACTTTTCGGTTACAGTGTACTATAAGACTATAATAAAACCAAAGAGCCTTTTCAGACGTGCGTTTCTTCACTCTCTCTCTATCTGTTTGTACCCACAAACCGAACAATATTACATAAATTATGGTAAAATTCAGGGGGGCATGCCCCCCTGAAACCCCCCTTCCTATTTTTATTAGGTCTGGGGGGCAAGCCCCCCTGAAACCCCCCTACTCTTGTGGCCCAAACCCCTGAGAATAAAATTGCGGGGTGGGAACTAGATCTGCCGACTACCGAGAAAGCGCCGAAAAATCAACCAGATCTAGATTCTAGATCTAGAATCTAGATCTAGATTTAGATTCTAGATCTAGAATCTAGATCTAGGCGTATACAGCGTTCATGCTACCTTATTCCAGACGTCTAAACGGACTGATAATAACATTTCATGGTCCAAAAAAGTCTTAACTTGGACTCGACTCGATCAGTTCGAAAGGGTGGCAGTTAAAAATCAATGTTTTTTCAACCACTTCCAGAGGTCAAAACACAACCGAACAAATTTCATTTAGATCTAACATCTTTTGAATACAAACCAGTTTATTCCAAAATTGAAACTAGATGAAAATAAATACATATGTACACTTACGTTCATGGACTTTCTTCTATCCAGAATGAATGAAACTCAAAACATTGCCACTGTGTCAACCATTTTGTAAATCTTGTTTTAGCAACTGTGCGACGCTACTCGTGTGATCTCGTGCAACACGGTAACATACGATAAACAAGGGAGGGCATTCTGATTATTTCACTCAGGCCAGCCAAGGCCTTTTGTTTCCTTCCGGTTTCGTCTCTACAAATTTATTAGCAGCGGGAATTTATGAATGAACCAGGCCCACCAAAGTCAGCCGTATTAACAGACTGACACCCAAACGGTTTTTGCATTGTCGCACACAGTCTGTATCACATGCTGGCGTTTTCACTTTGCCACTACAATAGATCTAGAATCTAGTGTAATAATAGGCAAAGTGAAAACGCCCGATGTGATACAGACTGTTCAATAACCAATAACATAACTCATTGTATCAATTTTCAAAATAATAATAAATAGGTTTTGGGGGGAGGGGGTACTCTCATCTTTCTAGCATGCATGCTTATTTAATGTAAATAGATCTGCATGCTAGTTGCTGGGCTCCCTTTACGCACAAATGTGCGTATATTACAGTATTAAACCTGCAGATTACCCCATTTAAGTTTTGGTTGTTTTGAGCTTTACTCTTTATAATTTCATTTCTGGGGTTTGCATACGCCTTAAAACGTAGGTGGTGTGCGTCTGGCAAGCATTATTTTCCCCCTTTTCTATCCCAATTTTTTAAAGCCGAGTCAATGATTTGACAACACACCCACACACATGCACGATCGTCACCTTCTGTGTCAGAAAAAGTCGACTAGTCCGTCTAGTCGACCTACTTATATTAGCTGAGTGCAGTTTCCGGCAACACCGGCTGGCTTCAGCACAGAAGCTCCGCCCACATTCTAGTGGCTCACATTATTTTGTCGGTGTCGTGCCTTGTGTTTATCCCTAGCCTACCATGAGATTACCCCTATCCTTCTTTAACACACACTAGTAAACATGAATTGTCCGCCATCGAAAGTGTGGAAAGACTGAAATGTGAACCCTGGGATGGCTCTGAAGAATAATGAATCAAGTTTATTTTCCAAACCTGCCACTCATCCCTGCCCTAAATCTCAAGCATCCCGATTTTGATCGCATGTAGATCTACCCCGATTCTTTTTGGGGTTTTTTGTTGTGTGTTTTTTGTTCCGTCTGTAGCGCCCGGTTTTGCGAAACTAAAATCTTACTCTGCCTTCTTTTTTGTTGTGGGAAGCACTCGTTAAACTTTTTGTCAGCAGAAACTCGGTGCACTATTTTGCGAAATGTCTTTGTCGAATTTGATAGTTGACTCACCAAAAGTTGTGTTGGATCTTTGCTCACACGTGTTATTTCAACTATAATGGAAGTAGTATTGATTTGGCATTCCGACCTAAGACATTCTCAAGATCTACTTTCTCCAAAACATGCTTTGTCCGAGTTCTGGTTAGTCGGGTCCGTCATCAAGACCCTTCAGTAAAACTGTTTCAATCGCGCGTTAGCACCACGTGACATGACTTCGGCGAGTGCATGTGTCGGGGATCGTCCGTTGACGAGGTCAATTTAAGTTCATGCGCCCCGGTTGAAGCGTCTTTCGGGACTTGTGCGCGCGCATACATACACATACACCACGCACACGTGCGCGCGCGCACAGAGGATATATATGGATATAATAATGGACACCCTTGGAAATCTTTTAAGTCAGCTTGGCAGTGACCTTGGTGATTTGTCGTTGATCCCGATTTTTTTCACCAAGTCCTATTTTTTTTTCCCACTTAGATCTTGACTTTTAGATTTCAGAGAGTGGCAGGTCTATTTTTATTGGTGTATTATAATTATAGTCGAAATTGATCCCTATTGGTTTGTCAACTTTATTTTATTTTTGATAGGCCCAACTACTCAACCACCACCACTCTTCCCCCCTCCAAATGGACACAACTTAATTCTAGTCAATATTACTCATGTATTTCTTAAGTTAATTAAAAACCTTTAGCATTCAATCATAGTCATGGTCACTGTGTGTGTCTGTGTGAATGTGCGTTTGAGTTAAATGTTTACAAGCAAAAATTCTCACTATAAAATTATGAGACATTGACTTTTACCCTTTAAGTTTCTAAAACGAGGGTTTAAATACCGTTAAGATGGTTAACCAAAGAGTGAAGGAACCTCTTAAGTTGGCCTGAAAAGGGGAGCCCTGTAGTTGTAAATTATTATAGAGTCTATGTATGTTATATCATAGTAGGCTATTTGCACGCTCATATGAATTTATCATGCAGTTGCGAGCATCGTAAAACTCTTACTAAACTAGATCTAGATCTAGATCTAAATTATTATGTTTAATTTTGTTCTGTATGTGATTAGTATGATCTAGTGAAAAAACTGCATGCACTCATTCTTCTTTTTTTAGGACAACGCACAACGACATATTCACAAAGCTGGCCACTCCAACGACAACAAAGTTCAAAATGGAGAGTGTTCCAAGCTTTAGGGTATTTGTGCAGTCAGTTAAGCCAAGAATGAAATCTCAGTATCCTTTCTTGAGTCAAGAACAGATCATGCTAAAGTTGAGGCACCAGTGGAAGTTCTTGGACTCTTCAACTCGTCAGAATTACGGCAAACTGAGGTCGAAAAATCGATCTGGCTTCAAACCCAGTGTTGTTTCTATAAAGAATAAGGGAAGTGGCAAAGGAAGTCTACAATTAGATGAAGAAATGAAGGACTTGCACAGCAACTTCAGTGACGTGACTGACACCAACTGGAAACCCTACCAGGCTCATAAAACGCCGTCATCCGGATTTTATGGGAGCAAAAGAAATGACAAAAAAGAAATGACAGATTCCCAGTGGGTGAATATCACCTCCTGCCCAAAGCCCGTGGGCAACAAAAGTGGCCCAAAGCCGATCTATGGCCGGACTGAATCGTCAGACGTGGACAGCCTTAAAAAAATGCAATTTGGGACTGAGGATGCTGTAGCTGATTTGCATGGGTTTGATGAGGATGATAACGAAGAGGATGCAGTTTTAATGTATCGACCAGCTGAGGAAGAAGACACGGATGAAGGAGACATGTCATCAATGAGCTGTATGGAAGCCACTGAGCATGAGAAAAAAGGTCTGAATAAGGACTCTGAAATTAATGACAAAACGTTCCAAAAGTATGATGCATATGAGTACAAGACAGAAACGCCTAAAGGTAAGAGATCGAGTAAAAAATGGAACAAACTGATGTCTGAAGCCAAAGATGTGTCAAATAAGAAAACAGAAGCGATGTATTCCAAAGTGGCCTTTGGAATAGAGGACGCAAAAGAACCTTTTTACGTTGTGGCGGGGGATCATTTAACTGAAACTAAAATCAAAGAAAGCACCAACCCTAAAGAGTCAAACACAAAGGGGAATGAGAGGCCAAATAAGAAAATAAGAAAGAATAGAGAATTCAAAGAACAAGAGTCACTCTCTTCTGCTGTTAATGACAACGAAATCACTCAGTCGTGTTATGGTGAAGACGAAGAAGGGGGTGAAATGCTTTCTTCTAAAATCCAGTATGAAGATGAAGGAGATATGCTTTCTTATCGGGCCAATAATGAAGAAGATGAAGGGGATATGTTTTCCTCTAAAGTCCATAATGATGAAGATGAAGAGGATATGCTTCCTTCTCAAGTCAAGAACGATGAAGATGAAGGAGATATACTTTCTTCTCGAGTCAATAATGATGAAAATGAAGTTGAAGGAGATTTGCTTTCCTATCAAATGAACAATGGTGAAGATGAAGGGGGTATAATACTTTCTTCTCAAGTGAACAATGATGAAGATAAGGGGGGTATAATACTTTCTTCTCAAGTCAACAAGAGTGGCCCGTCCGCCACACGGCTTCTACCTCCCCTCGATGGTAGAGAGTCCGAGAGCCCAACGGCCATCACCCTGATCAAAGCCAAAAAGAAGCTAGAGAGCCTGACCTCCCCGTCTGATGAGCCAGTTGAGAAAGAAGCGTCCGGTTGTTCCAGCACGGTGAAGACTCTATCGAACCGCTGTGATGAGAATAAAGTGAGTCCAAATGTCTTATTTTAATTATGAAGATCACTACGTACATGTACATGATAATGGGTCAATTTTGCATCATGAGAGAGGAGAGAGAGAGAGAGAGAGAGAGAGAGAGACAGACAGACAGACAGACAGACAGACAGACAGACAGACAGACAGACAGACAGACAGACAGACAGAGACAGTCAGAGAGAGAGAAACAGACAGAGAGACAGACGACAGAGACAGAGAGAGAAAGAGACACAGAGAGAGAGAGAGAGAGAGATAGAGAGGGATAGACAGAGACAGAGGAGGGGCAAGGAGATTATAAGGTCCTTGGTATTACACAACAGACGCCAGAGCAAAGATATTATTATCATTATTATTATTATTATTATTATTATTAATGGAAGGGTGAACGCAATTTATAATGCATTGTTTCATGTGCCTGCAGTTTGATTGGTTTGATAGTCTCACCGATGACAGCCATCTGCAGGGAAAGACCACCACGGACATGAACTCTGTGAGTACCAGTAACCGTTAGCTTTCATCATCAGCGGTGCGGTGCCGCTTTTCCGAAAAAGTCCAGAAATCCGGATTTTCTTAAATTGTCCCCGTTTTGTAATAATGAAATATTATTACGTCTGATTTCACTTTTATTTTTTTATTTTAACATCTAATATAACACATTAATTTGGTAAAAGATAGTCTTGATACAAGACGCATGAGACAATATGATCCGTGAATTGCGAGTCCCCGCTCGAACGTTTCCATGGGGTAAGGAAAAAAACCGGGAATTTTGTTTTGTTTTGTTATCCGGATGGCCCTTCCATTTAAGCCTAATAACTGGATATTATATTAATTTGAAAATGTTCTCGGACTCAGACGCTTTGAATGTGAGCAAATTTATTTTGTATATGTGCCTGTGGAAACTTTTAAATTTGAGAGGTGTTTTAATTT
>NW_004797334.1:1882445-1884436 GCF_000002075.1 Aplysia californica | reverse complement strand
TTTTTTAATTTTTTTTTTTGGGGGGGGGGTTGTTGGGTTTTTTTTTGGGGGGGGGGTCATACTTTTTGTACAGAATCCAATGCTTTCTTACTTTTTATTTAAAAATAAAATATATCTAATACAGTCGAACCTGCCTTAACGGAAACCTGTCTTAACGGAATCTCCCCGTTCCCCCCTTGATATATTCCTCTTTATTTACCTGTATAAAACGGAAACCTGTCCAACTCGGAAACGGGAAGAAAAATCCGCTCCCTTCCGAGGGTTTGACCTGTCTAAGACGGAAAATGCTTTGCACGCTCAACCTTGATTTGAAACAAACTCTCAAGTTTGATTCCTCCGGCTCTAAAATTAACGCTATGACTATGCCGCTGGCCGAGGAAGAGGAGTAGGGGTGCGATTTGGGGGTAGATGTTACCCTATCAAGTGAGCCCTGAGCGATGCAGATGGTCAGTGTAGTGTGGGTGTGAAATCTCACGACTTCCCGTGAGAGTGCTCGAGTAGCGAGCCACTACAGAAACTTTCCTGGGTAGCAAGGAGGTTAAAAGTAAGCTCCTTGCTGGGTAGCCAGAAGCCAGAGGTGTGAAATTAGATTGACCAATGTCTGCCGCCCTGATCGTACGGCCAGCAGAGAAAAGAGTTCCTTGACTCCTTGAATCATTGTTACATGATGGCAGTGAGGGGTGGCATTGGTGGGTGGGGCTAAGGATGGGATCAAAAGAGGTGAAACAGTGGTCCTATGAAAGGCAAGCACTGGTGGTAAATAAGACTGACGCATGTCATTATCAGACAGGATAGCAATTGAGAGGTGTGAAGTTTTCACCACTGCTTGCCGATCGGACAAGCGATCCTTGATCCCACCGGCTGGGCCTTTGAACCCCCCCCCCCCCCCCCAAATACCACAATTCCCCCCCCCCCCTAAATTCCCCTGTCTAAGACGGAATTTCTTTCTGGCTCCCTTGCGATTCCGTCTTACACAGGCTCGACTGTAATTTCAAAGATATTCCACATTCTGTAGGATAGTGTTCTAAAACAAAATATTTTCGGAAGACAAAGTTTGGTGTTTTATCTTCGAGCGTATAGTACACAGCCGCCAGCTGATTGATTATTGTTATTGTTGCTTTTAAGAAGAAAAAAAGAAATCATACACCGCCACTCAATATCTAAAAGTATAAGGCATAACAAAAATATAAATAAGTTCAAAAGGCTATATGTACTGAATACAGTATGCTGATTTTCGATTATACTCAGTCAGTATCGTCATTTGTCATGGAAATCATTTTAGAGGAGAATGTTTTTCCGTCGCTGCCGGGATTCGAACCCGGGACCTTTGAATGAGAGACGAACACCTTAACCTCTAGGCCACGAAAGCCCCCTATGCCTGACGATACTGACGTCCATCTCGCTACCCAGTACACGTACTCGTCTTCATCTGTAAAAATACACATAGTCATACATGTATTATTTCTCCTTAAAGAGCTCTTTTTTTAGAGGTGAAGGAGCATTTATGTGTTCGGGCGTCTCGTCACGTTTCACATAATTAGTAAGGTGGGGGAAAATAGGGGGGGGGGGGGAGAGAAATATGACTGTATGCTTGGATTACATTCCTGATAATATTTTTCTTTTCCTTTGCTGCCTCACTGCATATTTTATATGAGTTTTTGTTCATTGCATTCATTATATTATACTGTGGTTTAGCTTTTGATGGCCATTCCGTGGAGAATTATTGAAACTGCAATGACACACGCAACTCGAAGATCACGACCAAATGAAGAAAAAAAAATCAAAGCCATGGCGTTAAGTTATAGATCCATCCTTTATTCTATTTTTTATTTATTTGTGTGTGTGCGTGTGTGTGTGTGTGTGTGCGCGTGCGTGTGTGTGTGTATGTGAGTGTGTGTATGTGTGTTTGTGTAGTGTGTGTGTGTGTATGTGTGTGTGTGTGTGTGTGTGTGTGTGTGTGTGTGCAGAAATGTCCTGGGACGGGCCTAAAA